>NW_022280032.1:801089-811446 GCF_004355925.1 Anarrhichthys ocellatus
ACAAGTCCTCAGTCAAGACTAACATTATGAATTATCCACCAACTGCAGGAGCTTTAATGAACGAGCATGGTTTCTGACAGAAAGAGGGAAGTGAGCAGCATGTTCGGCCATGTGGCGACCTGAATGTCGTTGCTGATGATGATGATGATGATGATGATGATGATGATGATGATGATGATGGAGGAACAATAACACTGACTGAGGTGAGACAGACAGCTTTATCATGGCTGCTGGCATTTCAATTACACATCACTTACAGGGTAAATGCAATTCCTTCGACGTGTTTCTGTTTTCATGTCTCTCTCTTTCTCTCTCACAGGCATCCGTCTGTTTCAATTAGATTTGTAAATTAGATAAACAGCAAACTAATTACAGAGGTTACCGGCGATGGGATGAGTTCAGGGGGAACCAGCGTAGCTGTGTCGTCCCACGCGCCTGAATATATTTACATTAATAGAGTTCTTGCATTTGTTCGGTTGTTTATCAGTAACGTTAGTCTGTGTCACATCAATAAAGATGTGACAACACTGATTCTGACAGTACAAAGATAACAGACAAGCTGAGAGCTGCTCAAACATTCGTGAGTGCATCCTGCGTCCACGGAGACTATTTTTTACTTCATATTAAAACACAGTTTTCTGCTTATCTTTAAGCACCACTGCACATCTGAACAGCAAAAAAGGTAACATTAAGACCAATAAAATCTCAGTCAAGACTAACAAGTCAACACCTGTAAATCCCAAGTCATGTATCAAGTCAAGACCAACAAGATCCAAGTGAAGACCAACAAGTCAAGAGAGGTAAATCCTGAGTCAGACCAACAAGTCATGACTTGTAAGTCCCAAGTTAAGACCAATTAGATCCAAGTCTAGACTAACGAGTCCCAAGCCAAGACTAACAAGTCCCGATAAATACATTTACAAAAAAAAGACTCACAAGACCCAAGTGAAGAATAACAAGTGAACACCGGTAAATCCTGCGTCAAGTCCTTAGTCAAGAACAACAAATCTCAAGTCAAAACCAACAATTCCCAAGTCAACACCAGTAAATCCAGAGTCAATAATAAGTCCTAAGTCTAGACCAATAAGTCAAAACAGGTAAGTCCTGAGTAAAGTCCCAAGTCAAGATTGACACGTCTCAAGACCAACGAGTCATGACAAGTAAGTCCCAAGTCAAGGCTAACAAGACTAAACTGATGACTAACAAGTCCCAAGTCAACATCGGTAAATCCCAAGTCAACGCTGACAGTCCTATAAGGGTTTCATTTGATAAAACCAAAAGCTGCTGGATAGTCCTTTAAAGCTGAGTGTTTCAGACGACTCGTGATCTCATGATTGTAACTTGTAGTTTTCAGGGGTTATAGGTCGGATAAAATCTGTTTGATTTAAAAACCAGCAGCTCCACTTCTGAGACATTCTTACTAAAGGTATCACTAAGAAGCAAATAGAAAGCTACAGCCACTTTCTCCTTTTTCAAAGCGCTGACAAAAAACACACTTTGCAAAACGTTCCTGAGTGCTTCCGAGCTCCAAACAGCTGCTCGATCTCTGATACGGAAGAAGCTTTCCTCCCCCAGAGATCATTGCTGCTCTCACAGAAGAAAGAAAGACTCCCGGCTTCTGTCGACATCACTTTTTCATCCGCTGAGTTTTCTAACCAAACGAACTGCAGCACAAAAGTAAGAGGGGGAAAAAAAAGAAACATACACAAGAAAGCACAATGAGGCGTTTAAACGCAAATCTGGCTTTTATATCCACTCAGTGTATTTCAAGGGACTCTGACAAAACAGAGGAATACAAAGGGAGAGGAACACTGGTGTAAAAAGGTGAGAAAACAATGAGGCTCCTAACACAGCAAACACATTGCTCAACAGAGCGGAAGAATGGAATCAAATATTCATGTTCTCTGGTGAAACTGTGTTTGAACTGAGTAAAAGATGCTCTATATCCTCCACAACTCCATCCCTGCTGCACAAAAGGAAGTGAAGGCACCAAGAAACAACATCCTGATGATGTTTCAGCTGTTGTTTGAGCTTTTCCAGAATGTTTTAGAGTGACGCTAGAAGAAATCATATATGGATCTTTGAATATGCAGAAAAAAAAGAATTCGGAAGTATAACCAAGAAAGAACACTATGATACTTATACTCAAGTAAAATATCTGTGTACTTCAACTGCTGCTTGGACTACAGAATCCACAAATACACCACATTTTGTGTTAAACCACTGTGTCCGATTGCTGCACTCTGTGTCAAAAATCACGCTCGGAGTCATAACTCAGACTAATATGAACACAAAGACATATTTTGTGATTAGGCTTCTGAGGATATCATTATCACCGTCAATGATTGTACATAAATGTCTTTAACTCTGCTTCGAGATCATAGAAATAAAAGATGTCCCTTATGAATCCAGAACTTGCCAAATGTTTATGTTTTCTTGAGCATCAAAGTAATCCAGTGATAGTTGTCTGTACTTCCATGGGCTCAGTGCAAACAGGAAACGCTAACAGCTAATTTGGCATATTTTTAACGGTGCAAACTTGCAAACATTTTGAGAAATATAGGCTCAAGAAAATATGCGGCTTAAATTGCAGCCAACATCATCACTCAGAGACTCCATGGCAACGTTATACTTCCTGTTTACATCCTGCAAAACTTAGCCTCTGAGTATCCCCGAAATACAGGTCGGACAAGGAGAAAAAAATCCATCAATACTAACTTCTTTTTATGTGCACCGTCAATATTATTAGACTTTTAAGGCTGAGGACATACAACTATTGAGAACCAAATTAAACTGTTTTTCTTTCCCATACAATCTGTCTTTAAAACATGTATACAACGAGCCCAACGACGTCCTGTACATTAAAAGAGAAACCGAACATCTCAGGGTTCAAATGGAATGAAAGCAGGTTCATTTCTGAGCACCCGATCAGGTGTAGGTTTAGTCCTGATTTGTGCTAGAAGAAAGACTTGAGGGTTGTCAAAAGCATCAGTAGATTTTATGAAAATCTGTGCAGCAGTTTAAAGGATGTTTGCTCTGAAAATGGTGAACCTGCAGCATCAGACTTGAAGCAATCATCCATGAAGGTTGGATATGACAATAAACAGCGATTCTTTTGTTTTCGCTGCAGCCGATCAACCGAGAACGACACGCTGTCACCAGGATCTCAAACACCTGGATCAGGTGTTCAAAAGACAAACGTGCCTCCATTATCCAAACAAGCCTCTCTATCGCCGGCTGCTGCTGCTGCTCGCACACAAACAAACAGAGCACTAATTATAGATCCAAATCAATGGAAGGCTGACAGGCGGCTGCAGGCTGCGGGGAGCGAGGACGGTCAGAGCCGCAGAGGTTCTTGACCTTCAGACTGGAACGGGAGCTCGACTGGGAACAGGTTTTAGACTGATGCACATTTATTTGGCTAGAATGTCATTATTTTACAGCTAAAAATATTTCTGCAGCTTTAACATGAACCAACATCCCGACCTTAATTGATTACTACAATATTTAATGTGCCAATTAAGTAATGCACCTTTTAAAATCTACATAAGTTAATTACAGGCTTTACAAATGCAGGTGTTTTTGAAACGAATGAAGAAGAACTAAGATATGTCGAGACTTAATTTATTAAAGAGGTTAATTATGGGGCTTATTACGGGATTGTTGCTTTCTGACATTAATGTGTTAAAGATGGAGGACAGCGAGGAAGAAAGAAATAGATTTTCTAATGGTGGGGTGTAATTACAGTATTGGATTGCATTTTAAAAGCACACTCTATCTGGCAGGTGCTCAGAGGCGGCGGCTGTGAGCGTGGCGGGGGGGCGGCATGGCGGCGCATCAACATTATCCCTGAGCGCAGGGCTGATGGATCGCCGCCCTTTAGACCTCAGGCCACCGTGTCTCGTGGATATTTAATTATGCTAATTAATAACAATTAAGCAGCGGGCCTTCCCCTGTGCCGTCTGGAGGGATCACACTCAATACGAGCTCTAATCTGAGACGCCGAGGCTGCTTCTTCTTCTCTGCTGGAGGGTTTTGAAGCTGCAGGGTTACAGGACTGCTGTAAAAAGTGTTGACAACACACAGCGAGTCAGACATGTTGCCTGACATCCCAAAATTCATAGGAAACGATGAGGCCACGGTTCATTCAGGGACCAATATTATTTCATTTGGCGTTCACAGATACGCTTTGTTGGTGATAAAACATACAATATAATATTTGATAACATGTTGGAAGGAGCCATTCCGCATATTTTTGATACTTTCGTACAAGGGGGACCTTTCAGGATCTGATATACAGAAGAATATAAGGAGTCAAGGGCAAAACAATAGCTAACGTGCAGTTTTCAGTCAGTTACACTGCAAACAAATCAGTGATTCTAGACCAGAGAACCCCGCGTAACATAGAACCCTCATGTTACCAAACACTGCTAAGCTGTTTGGAATTTTATTTAAATTAACTAATTAATACAGTGCATGGCCAACCTCCGAGTGTGAAAAGTGAAGACAATGTTGAAGTACTTGTATTCTTCCTGATGGCGGTCAGGAGGCCGCCATCATACATATACATATACATATACATATATACATACATACATATATATACATATACATATATATATATACATATACATATACATATATATATATATACATATATATATACGTATATGTATATATATATGTGTATACACGTATATATATACATATACGTATATATATACATATATACACATATATACACATATATACACATATATATACGTATATATACACATACACATATATACACATACACATATACATACATACATATATATATATATACACACACACATACATACATACATACATATATATATACACATACATACATACATATATATATACACATACATACATACATAGTATATATACTAAATATTCTGAAATATTTACTGAAAAGCAAATCATTCTGAAGGTTTCATTATTCAGTTTGCATTTTGCTGACAATTCTTTTACTTGAGTAACATTTTGACTACTTGTACTCAAAGTAAATGAATCAGAGTGCTTCTTCCACCACTGCTGAGTTTACATCGCTCTTCACAGCTCTGAACAAAAGCTGCAACGACACAGAGTCTGTGCACACACACACACACACACACACACGCACACACACACACACACACACACACACACACACAGGTGAACGCTGACCTGCTGACTCAGCTGTTTGTCTGTTTGTGTGATGACTCTGCAGCAGATCTGGAGGCTGTAACAGAATCAGTGGGAAGCTGCGTCCCGACAACAGCGGACCAGATCAAAGCCGCTCGGCATGCTGGGACGGAGCAGCTACTCTCGGATCGCTGACGCCGTCGTTCTGCTCTTTCACTTCCTGTATTTACCCAACAACTTCCTGCAAATCCCCTTTCGTGTGTCGGACATGTTTGTAAAGGATTCTGGCCCTCGTTGGCCCCCCTGTTCCACAAAAGAAAGTCCTCCTGAATCAGGGAGGATTACATACTGCTGCAGGATCCCTGCAGTCAGCAACCAGAGACTCAGCAGGTGACGGCTGCATGTGGTGGGAGAGGAAGAATTCAGAAGAAATTCAGCAGATTCTGCCTCCAGTTGAGGCGTGAATAGTAGAGGAACCCCAGTTTACACACTTAAGGTATTCTCATTACATGCGAGTCACAGAGGTCTGAAATATTTCCTCAAAAACACTCAAATAATTCTGAAGATCTCCTCAGTATTCAGTCCACTGCATGAAAAAGAGGATTCTTTTCATCTGCCTCCAAAGTTGCACGTATCCTATAATATTGATGTAATTCTCTTCACACACCGGGACTCAACATTCTTTACTTGAGATTCAAACTAAAGTACAAACATGCAGCATAATCTTCTGATCTTTGTTGATGAAAAATAGAGGAAACATGAGACGGATAATCGGGAAATCATTTTTTAAGGTGATGTGAGGAAACATTTTGGATTCGACACCGCCGATGCTAAAATTATGAATAAAAGTGAGTCTTTGAAATGCAGCTGCCTGACAGCAAAGTTAACATGACGACAAACCTGAAGTACAATATGTACTTTATAGTTAGGCTGCTGGTTTGGGTTCAAAATAATTTCAACAACCTATACGATTATATTTGTTCTGGTCTCACCGAAGGAACCGAGCTGTTCTATAAGCGTGTGTTTAGAAACAGCTGTGTCAGACACGATGCATGATCCAGGAAGGTCCAGTTTGAGTGACAGATCCATGACGTTGAAAATTCAGCAGAAGCCAAAACAGTGGACAGAGGTGGTGTTTTTTTGCGTTTAGGTGTTTCTTCACTCAAGCTGAAACATTTTGATCTTTTGCGGACATGTGTCAGCGTCACTCTGAGCCACCCTGGGTTGATTTATGTATCTAATCTTTCCATTGACTTTGTACGCAATAAAAGTTATTCTGCCCCCTAGTGGTACACATTAAAACAGTTTTAAGAGTGTCTTGGTTACATTTCTAGGATTCCATCCGACCTCCAGAAACATCTGCACAATTCTTGTTTGTTTGCTGTAATTAGATCTCGTGGATGCTTGTGAGAGAGTTGATACATCACTATTACATCCAGGCTCTGACAGTGCCAGTGTGTAGGATTTGGCGGCATCTAGCGGTGATGCTGCAGATCGCAACCAACTGAATTTCCCTCATGTGCAAAGTGCACGGGAGAGCTACAGCGGCCAACGTGAATGTTTCTGAAGTGCCAAATTGATTTGTCCAGTCTGGGCTACTGTAGAAACATGGTGGACTCCGTATGTAGGCGTGAACGGCTCATTCTAAGTTAACGCTCCTCCTAAATGCTACACACTGTACCTTTAAGTATCTTCTTGTAAGTCCAACCAGAGGACTCCAGAGCGTTCTGTCAGAAAGTTCAAGCTAAGAAAGCACCACCAGCTGATTGCATCTTAACTCGCAACTCTCCTCTGACACTCAAACGTAACCTCCTGTCTCTTCTGGGGATGACAAACACTTCTTCATATTCATTGTTACGCTCGGCTGGATCAAGTGAATTCTGGATTAATTACCGACTGAGGATGTCAGAGACGCTCCGTGTTGCCGGGTCGAGAGCTCCGGCCCCCAAAAAATGATTATCCAACGTGTTAATTGGTATTCAGCGCCGGTCAGAAATCCAGCTCATGAATATGAATGGCAGCGAGGTTGAGCGATGGAGTAGCCCGAAAGACACAACAGACCCTGTTAACCCTGAACAACACGCCCACGGTCTCTCAGTTTCTGTGGCTTTTCATTACATCATCTTAAAATGTAATAATTATTTTGGGCTTCCAGTAAATATAGGTGAACCAAGATGATGACTTATTCATATACAGTTTTAACGGCCTGTTTTTGTCAACGACACCTGGTCGTCGTCCTGTACGACTCTGGTAGCGGCATAGCCCCGCCCTAAAGCATCCCCTGCTTTATGGTCTGTTTGACTCTAAATGGACCATAATGTACTAAATGAACATCATGCTGTACTGAAGAAGACTTGAAACTAGAGATTGAGACCATAAACTCATGTTTACAATGTTTACTGAGGTAATAAATCAAGAGAGAAGTAGAGTCATTTTCTCATAGACTTCTATACAACCAGAGGAGTCGCCCCCTGGTGGTCACTAGAGAGAATCCATTGGCTTCACTCATCAGAACAGGAGGTTGCCGACTATCCACCTGGTTCCAGTTGGCATTATTCTACGTTAATGAAAACTGCAATGAAACAAAGAGTTCACGTTCACATGCTCAGGCCTGTTTATTTCTCATACATGTGCCATTCACTCCTCTCATGCATGCTCACTCATAATGTCCTTGCTGAGCACAGCGACACATCGTCAGTCTATCGTCTTGCTGCCGTCTTCTTGTTTTTAAAGATATGATCGTCTCTCTGCCGTTAGTATTCATGCTGCTGCTACACGCGCCCCTCCACCTCCTCATTACCGCCCAGTCTTTGCAGATTCATCGGCTTCATCATTTTATCAGCAACCACCACCACCAGTGTCTGGACTCCACGGGGGGGATTTATCTTTCCTGCTGCTCAGGGCAGACACCGCTGGATCACAAATCTCCAAGCACCAAAGATTCTGCCAAAGACTTTATCACCACAAATCATCTGTTATAATAAACACTTATCTATCTTGTGTCTCCTGATTGAAATGTATTATTAACCTCATGATGTAGATTCAATCTCGCGAGATGAAACTGATTTAACAAAGTGAGAAGTGTTGCTAAATCTCTATGTGATGGAGACTTGACGAGGTCTAGGTTTGAGGTCTGAGCGATTAACTGTTATTATATCAAAACGAGGATTTGAGAGAGTGCAAAGTCTCAACCTATAAAGAGAGTCGTCGGCATGTTTGGCCGACGCAAACTAATTATCTTTAATCTTCTTCTGCTCTCGGCATGTCGGAAGGATAAAACGGAGCGAGACGCCTCACTCTGTAACATTTTGTAGGTCTGATTTAATAAACAGACGTAAGACAAGATGATGCAAAAGATGGTAAAAACTAGTGCTGTGAGGAGCGGTGGGATTTAACTGCTACTCCACTAGAGTTACCTTTCAGATAAAGAGTTCTAAGTATTAATTGCAATGATTTATTAAAGATTAAACCATTTCACATTTTGCTATTTGACCTTTATTATCAAAATAAAGTCTATTTGGGGCGTTTTTGTTACGTTTCAGATATCTAAGAGTTGTTAGCAAGTTTCCTCAGGCTTAAATTGTCTTTTAGAAATACAAAAAGATGTAAAATGATCCAATATTTCACAAAAGAAATGCAGATTTTTGAAGCAGAACTTTGTTTTTTCTTCTTTCCTCTCACATTAATCATCTCACGTGGTTGGGAACCACTAGACTAAACATATGTTTAAAACTAGCTCCACCTCAAACAGTCACAGCTGAAACATGCTCCTCCAACATTAAAAGTAAAAGTAGTACTTAAGTAAAGGGTCCGAGGACGCTCCGCACTCTGAATCTGCAGCACAGAAAGAACCCGCGTTTACTTCCTGTTTCTGCCCTGAAGTGGCTCTCAGCCTCAGAACAGCTGAGTCAGGAACAAAGAACTTAACCCGATCATGGTTCTGTGGTTTCTGAGGCTTTTCACTGCAGGCTGAGAGCAGACGAACACATCTGACTTCACTGATGTGATTGTGCTCGTCGCTTCAGGGAGAGGATCAGAGTGTGTGTGTGGGTGTGTGTGTGGGTGTGTGTGTGTGTGTATGTGTGTGTGTGTGTGTGTGGGTGTGGGTGGGGGTGTGGGTGTGTGTGGGGGTGTGGGTGTGTGTGTGTGTGTGTGTGTGTGTATGTATGTGTGGGTGTGTGTGTGTGTACGTATGTGTGGGTGTGGGTGTGTGTGGGTGTGTGGGTGTGTGGGTGTGTGTGGGTGTGTGTGTAGCAGAGAGTAAATACTTAACTTTCTTAGTTGAGTGAGTTTTATTTTGTAGCCTGAGATCACAAATCTGCCTCAAAGGGCCAAAAACACTTTGACTGTTGAAGGACAGACAGGAGGAGATAGAGGAAGGAGGGAGGAGGTAGAGAAGGAAAGGAGGTGACAGAAGAGGCGAGGAAGAGGTAGAGAAGGAAAGATGGCGGGGGAGATGGGAGGGAAGAGATGATGCAAAGACAGAGGATGTAGACAAGGAAAGAAGGAAGCAGAGAAAGAAAGGAGGATGTGGAGGAAGGACAGATGAGGTAAGAAGAGAAGGAAACAGAGCAAGGAAGGAGGTAGAGAAGAAAAGGATGAGGTAGAGGAAGGAAGGAGGATATGGAAAAAGGAGGGAAGAGGAAGGAAGGAGGAGATAGAGGAAGAAAGGAGGATATAGTTAAATAAAGGTGGATGTAAAGAAGAGAAGAGGAGGCAGAGGAAGGAAGAAGGATATGGAGGAAGGAAGGAGACAAGGAAAGGAGGAAGCAGAGTAAGACAGGAGGAGGTAGAGGAGAGAGGGAGGTGGTTAAGGAGGAAAGGAGGAGAAGATGGAAGAAGGACCGCAAAGTAGAGAATGAAAGGAGGAGATATAGAGTAAGGAAGGGTGGAGGAGGTAGAAAAGAGAAGGAGGAGGGTAAGGAGGAAAAGAGGAGGAGATGGAGAAAGGAATGCAAAGCAGAGAAAGGCAGGAGGAAATGTAGTGAAGGAAAGAAGGAAGTGCAGAAGCAAAGCGAGAAAGACATAAGGAGATAGAGGACAGAACGAATAGTTGAAGGTAGCGAGAAGGAGGAAGTAGAGAAGTTTTTGCTTCTGTAGCTAAACTCTCTCTGGGATACTGACGTCCCCCTTGTCCTTTGACCTCTCTTGAGTCTCCACCCGTGTCTCCTTCCTGTACACCTGTGTCTCCTTCCTGTACACC
>NW_022280032.1:811456-813239 GCF_004355925.1 Anarrhichthys ocellatus
TACACCTGTGTCTCTTTCCTGTATACCTGTGTCTCCTACCTGTACACTTCTTGGGGCTGCCGGGTCTCTTGCCGTGCATCCCCAGCTTGCAGACGAAGTTCTCCTCCCAGAACTCAGCGAACCAGACGTTCCTGCGGTTGTTGGAGAGCGAGCGGCTCTTGAAGTAGCGGTCGAACGCTGCGGACAGAAGACAATAAAACACGTGTATCACTACGACGATGATCTCCTTCAAAAAGAGGTCTCCTCAGCTCTCTCTTCCTTCCTCACCGTCCACCGACGCCCTCTTGGGGAGGATGGTGACGGCGCCCTCGGCCACCCGCTCCTGCTGGACCACCGGAGAGATCTTGGACCCCCAGCTGTCGGAGCCCACCCACAGGAAGTGACCCGTCAAGTTGTTGCGTTTCGCCGCGTCCAGGATTCGCCTGTCGAGGATCACGGGGGACACAGTCTCGTCACTTCCTTTTTCAATATAAACTCCAGTAAACATTTTCTATTCATCTTTATAACGCCACCAGTCTACAGTCACCTCAGAGGATGCAATGAAACACAGCAGCGTTTAGAGCTAAATGCTAACATGCTAATGATTAGCAGGTATAGAAGGAGGAGACAAAGGGAGAAGGAGAAAGGAAGGAGGAGATACACAAGGCAAGAAGGAGACAGAGAAGGGAAGGAGGAGACAAGGTAAAAAAGATAGAGAAGGAAGGAGCAGATAAACAAGAGAGGAAGGAGGAGATGGACAATGGAAGAAAGAGATAGAGCAACTAAGAATGGGATAGTACAAGGAATGAGGAGACAAGGGAAGAAGGAGAAAGTAAGGAGGAGATCCACAAGGCATGAACGAGATAGAGATAGGAAGGGGGGACAAGGGAGGAAGGAAATAGAGAAAGGAAGGAGGGAGAAAGGAAGGAAGTAGACAAGGGAAGGATCAGGGGAGAAGAAAAAGAGGAGGCAGAGAAGGGAAGGCGAAGAAGGGAAAGAGGAGATAAAGGAAGGAAGGAGTAGGTAGGGAGGGGAAGAGGAGGGTAGAAAAAGGATGGAGGAGATCGAAAAAAGCAAGAAGGGGGGAGAAAAAGAAGGGGCAGAGAAGAGAGGAGGGAGATAAAGGAATGAAGGCGAAGGCAGGGAAGGCAAGAGGGAGGTACAAAAAGAAAGGAGGAGGTAGATAAGGAATGGAGGAGGTAGAGAAAGGACAGCGGAGATAGAGAGGGGAGGAGGAAATAAAGCAAGTAAGGAGGAGACAAGGTAAGAAAGAGATGGAGACAAGGGAAGATGGAGACAGAAAAAGGAAGGAGGAGATACACAAGGCAAGAAGGAGATAGATAAAGGAAGGAGGAGAGAGAGAAAATATGGAGGAGATTAAAAAAAAGTGGGGCGGCGGGGGGAGACAGAGAAAGTAAGGTGGCGAAGGGAAGGAGGAGATAAAGGAAGGAAGGAGAAGGTAGAGAGGGAAGAAGGAGAAAAAGGAAGGAAAGAGGCAGAAGAGAAGGGAATAAGGAGGCAGAGGAAGGTATAAACTAAACCACTGAAGACTAAATGAAGTACATCCGAGGCTGATGAATGCTGTTGCAGGTATGAAATTCACCGTGTACCTCGTTTTTTATTCACTGATGACATTAAATCATCAGACTGGTTCTTTATTTCTTCACTCATGCCGAGAGAGGACGAGGAGACGGATGTTTTCTCTCTCTGTGTGTGTTCAGAGCTTCAGATTAACATCAGCTGTTACTGTGATATCATGTGTGTGTGTGTGTGTGTGTGTGTGTGTGTGTGTGTGTGTGTGTGT
>NW_022280032.1:813249-816376 GCF_004355925.1 Anarrhichthys ocellatus
GTGTGTGTGTGTGTGTGTGTGTGTGTGTGTGTGTGTGTGTGTGTGTGAGAGAGAGGCTCTCGGCTCAGATAATTGGAAGCTTGTTATCTTAATCTGTTTTATACTGAAGTGTGAACTGAGTGTGTGTGTTATATTTAGAGACTCGTTGCAGATGAACTGGAGGGAAGTGGGCGTCAGTAGTGTGTATTTAAAGCAGTGTCACACTGGGAATTAGGAATAAGCAACAAATTATTTCTAAAAACGTTTAGAAAAGAAAATAATAACGTGCAAAAAAATAAAATAATCTAAATGAATAAATTGGACCAAATGGTAAACATTTACAGCCGACGCCAGTGAGTCTGTGAGTCTTTATTTAAGAAAACCTGTTTGATCATGAACTGCATAAGAACCTCGTCAGCATGACGTCACACATTGGTTTGTGGACTCTGGTTTTGAACCGTCGCCATCTTGGCTTTAGGTCGTCACCATCGTGTCTGTTTGCAACCAGACGTGACTTGAGATGGTGGAGCTTAGTACAACCGAACACCGAATAAGATGTCTTCAGGCGACCCAAAAAAGGAGTTTCATGTCAACGAAATGGATATTTTTGAGAACGCCCACTAAGCTGTGGATTTTTTAAAACTCTGGTTGCTTTGTATCAGTGTGGACATCTAAAGCAGATCATTTGGGAAAAGATGACATCATCTCCCCAATTCGCGCAGGCCCATTGCTGCTCTGTCTAATGAACATGCGCCAGGAACGGTAACAAAGATGGCAGACTCCCGGATTGTTGATGTTTTGTTAGCACCGCTCTGTCTAATTACCATTATTTGATCACCCTCAGCTGTTGCTTTACTATCGTTTACCAAGGAAAGGAGGAGAAAGGAAGGAGGACATATGAGAGGAGGAGATCGAGAGGGAAGGTGGAAGTAGAGGAAGGAAGGTGGAGGTAGAGAAGGAGGGACTAAACCTAATGTCACCATGTTTTCACCCTCTGTACCTCTTTAACGATCTAAAGATCTGTTTCTGTAAACTAAGCAGTGTCTTGCTGTCTCACATTCAGGGTCGAGACTTAGTAAACAACCGTGTGCGTTCTTTACCGGATGTCGTCCTCGTTTGCGAACATGATGACGGCGCGGGCGTTGGGCGTCTCCAGCAGACGCAGGACGATCTTGTCGAACTCGCCGGGTCTCGGCTCCCGAAGGACCTTCAGAGACTGAGCGATGCAAACCCCACCTGAAAGAAAACAAACGGAGACATGTTGAGAGCTGTGCGGAAGCAATAGTATAGTAACTTCATACTGAGCACCTTTAATATTGTGGAGAAATCAGGTATAGCAGATAGAATGAGCAGCAAGAGTATTTACTGACAACGTTGTTGTTGTCTCTGTTTTTATGTGTTTTAATATTGTCAAATGATGTTTATTGTTTACTATTCTGGACCACAAATGTCCCCTTTGGGGACATTAAAGTCTTCTCAGTCTAAGAGCTGAAGCTGAGGATGAAGATGAGTATAAAAGTGAGAAACTACATATCCACCTGTCGCTGTTTACGACACTGCTGCGACTCCAGTTTGCTTGGTGACTCTTAACAAACGTAAGGATCACATCTATGAAGAGACTGATCTGACAACAGAGCCTGTGTTTGTTGACAGGATATAATGGTGAAGCCATGGGAGAAGACTTAACTGACAATATTAAACGGGTTAAAAGCAGGTTTTATTATCTATCTCTATGTTTGACAGATTGTTCAGCTCCTGAGAAAGCTGGCACAAAAAGGTGGATGTGGTTTAATCTCACGGCCTTCTTCTTCATCACAGCTTTTATTCATTTCCTTTAATGAAATGACTTCCTGTTCTGTGGTTTCCCTTCAAGGTTCGGTAAAAAAAGTTGATGTTTTCTCCATCGTCACATCATTGAACTCCAACTGAAGACTCCGCCGCTACAAACATACTTGAAGTTCGTGAAGTCGTTCCTGCAGCGTTGCCCCCCCGGGGGAAGGTACACGAGAGCGGTGGCGGGTTTTTAAAGATGAACTTTGTGCTTCTGTCAGGAAGCAAAGTAAAGCACAGGAGTGGCTGCAGAAGAGCCAAACCTCCGACTGTGAAGCTGCTCCAACTTAATTGGCTCCGGAGTGGATTTTCTGTCTTTCTTTTTTTGTTTTTTTGGAAGGCACGGCGACTAGCCGGCCCATTGTCGCAGGAAATCTCGAGGGAAGCTGAAAATAATCAGGTCTGTTTGGTCTGACCTCGATTGTTTAAACAGCGGAGCCGTCTGAGAGGTTTTTTAAGGAGGTGGAACTGGAGCAAAGACACAAAAAGGTAAAACTATTTTCAAGCAAGACTGAAGGTACCTATGTGAGAAACATTCACACGGAAACCAAAGCAGGTAGTTAAATGTTGTGTTTCTGTTGCAGCTTGCAAACCAAAAGATGTAACTTCAAGCAAACAGTTCAACATGTATGGAGCAGAGTTTACCATCATAAATATATGATCAGTGAATATTTATTTGGGTTTGAATGAAGCATTTCTTCCAAAGAATGTTTTCTTGGAAAATACTTCTTTCCAGGAAACTTGGGAGGAAATGATCAAGACATGGCGGGACTGTAAAATAAAGTGAATTGGTCACTTCACTGTTGAAGCATCAGTGCAGTGGTGCAGGAAGCATTAAGGTCCTTTACTGAAGTAAACGTACGAATACAGGACTCATAATGAGACGGAGAAGTCGCGGCGTTAGGTCTGTTTAAGAAGGAAGGTCTGTGTGAGTTCAGATCGGTTCAGGCTGATCTCGGAGGCTTCGGGGGAAAAAGATGAAGATAAAGGCAGCGGAGTCTTAAATGTTTTTATCACCATCACTCCGTCCACAGCGAGCTGGGAGGCGAGTTTCTCTCTCTCTCCCACGCGACACGGTTTCATTCAGACGCTCTCAGAGTGAAATTGATTCCAATCTGAAGTCATCACACGGGTCCATCAGGCCGGCAGATTGGAGCTGCGGCGTCTCTCCCGTACAGGTCCAGGTGTTTAACCGAGGGGTCGGGATTATATATCTGAAGGTTTGGAGGTCGAGCTGCTGAGAGCGAGAGAGGCAGCATCACCTCACATCTCAGAGAGAGAGAGAGAGAGAGAGAGAGAGAGAGAGAGAGAGAGAGAG
>NW_022280032.1:816386-833003 GCF_004355925.1 Anarrhichthys ocellatus
AGAGAGAGAGAGAGAGAGAGAGAGAGAGAGAGAGAGAGAGAGAGAGGCAGCATCACCTCACATCTCAGAGAGAGAGAGAGAGAGAGAGAGAGAGAGAGAGAGAGGTTTTCTTTTTCTCTTCATTCTACAAATTCAGCTCAGATGTGTCACTATTTTATACAAATGAAATGTTAATTTAATTAGTTCTTGCATTTTGTGTCATTTTTTACCAACATGAGAACGTCCCCATTCAGAATATTATATCATTGGATTATAACTATTAACGCATTAATGCAGTGGATAAAGGCGGAGCTAATATAATTACTTAATTCACTCTGAGCTCGTGAATTTTCTTTAAGGGATCAAAAATGATTTATTATTGAAGGTTTATATTTGTTGATAATATTTTAAATGAACAATCTGAATGTGAAAGGCAGCAGCTAGCAGCTGGAGCTATACGATGGATGTAGTGGAGCAGAAGTATAAAGTAGCAGAAATGGTAATACTCATATACAAGTACCACAAAATTGTACTGAGGCACTGTACTTGAGTAAATGTAACGCTGAGCCAAGGTGCATAACTGGATAGATGCTGTAGAGAAAATGCAATGAAAATAACTTCACTAATATCCATAAGTATGAGATTGTGAGATGTTCTTCACCGGCTATGAGGGAACTTTAAGACCAGCAGCACAGGATTCATCTGGAAGCCATGACGGCTCAGTGTTCTGCACGTCATCTCAAGATAAGTTGGTAATTCACAACACTCCATCGGGCCATTAGGTCAGCCATCACAGACACAGCGGCCTGGACACAAATCTGACTTTGAGCTCCCATTAGAACAGTCCAGTGAGCTGCAGCCCTCTTCAGCTCAGCAGTCCTTATCTTTGCCTCCATGCTGGCCTTCAGCTAGCATCTTGTGCCGTTGTAAATGGGTTCATAATTGGCGCTTCGCTTAATGTTCGCTTTACTAAATGTTACAATCATTAAAAAGCAAAGGCAATATGCGTAGACATTCAGTTTAACTCCAGTAGCTAGCGTAGCATAAAAACGTATATCTCCTTCCAACCTCTCTACGAGTATCACTGACACAACGTTTAACCACGACCAGCTCCAAATCCACTAAAGCAGCCTGAACATGAAGAACATCTGAAACCATCCATGAGTCTGTGGAGCAGAGACGGAGAGTGGTCGGACCTTGGTTAGAGCTGGACAATGCTACACTGTGATTGGCCAGCCTGCGTTCGAGGGGCGGGACTTAGCGAAGGGTCAATTATCAGGTAAGACAGAATGTATATTGATATCAAGACGATCCTGCAAATTACTGCACAATTATATTTAATTACCGAAACGTCTCCGACAATAAACACATTCATCTGTATGAATGTGTGAGAGGCTCTCTGGGGCCTCCTGAGGGAACCACTGCAGATAAATGTGGAAATAATAAAGATGGACACACTGCGGCATGATTTTAATGAGGGACTTAGGCTTCTCCGATTCCACAAAAAACCAAAGTGGAAAATCAGCGACTGAGGCTTCTCCTGCTGCGCTGAAAGCCACTAAATTAACTTTGGGCGACAAAGTGGGAAATAATCAGTTAACAGACCTTGCATGAGATGTTGTCATGTGCAATTTACAGTCGAACGTGCAGCGCAGTAACACACACACACACACACACACACACACACACACACACACACACGTGGGGATGTGCTCCCATTCCCTTAGAAACAGATAAGGAAATCCCTGCAGCTTCTAACAGGCTGAGGATTTACTTTAAGCTCTTCGGGGAACATCTCTGCTGTCAGCTGCTGCATTCAACTTCAATTCCTACAGATATACCTTTCTTTATAAAAAAAAGAAAACGATCACCTGAAGCTCATCATTCTGCATACCTTATTTTAAAAAAAACAAATAAAAAGATAATTGAAGTGTTGGATGTGTTTGACATTAATGGACGTCTTTGTTGAAGTTTCTTTCGGCAGCTTATGTTTTCTTTGTGTCGGGAATTGTGGCTCAACGTTCACAAAACCAGAGAGTCTGAAAACAAGGAAGCGGAGCAAAGGCATTGTATTCTCCTGCAGCTGGCTTGTGTTTAACCTGCATCAGCTGGTTAAACACACAGAGGAGAGGACTTAGTGGACATTTTCACAACATCGATGTCATGCAGCTGGATTTCATCAAAGTCAAATAGACGGTGATAATCGAGTCCATTGATTGTAACATTTCAGAAATAGTGACACTTTCACAATGTTTGTTTTGTCCAGACAAGAGTCTAAACCTCTTGGTTGGACAAAAATAAATATAAATTCACTTTCTTTTTTCTAATTACAAGGAAAAGCATAGTACCCGAACAAATCAGCTTACCAGAACCTCCATGAGCACGGACGCTTGGCCAATCCTAGCTCTTGAATGCAGCACAGGGTGGGTTTTGCCAAGAAGAGCAGTGGCATTTATAAAAAAACGCGTTTAAGTGGATGTTTGTGGCTATCCTGAGATATCGCGTTCACAAGAAAGGGGCGGACAGACAACCAGACAACATAAAGACTCCGGCGCGGAGGTTTAAAAAGGTAGTGAGGTTAAAATGACGTACAAAAGTACAATATTACACTCAATAGTACAAATAGTAAAGTAGCACAAAAACAATGTAGACTACTCAGGTAAAGTACCTCAAATTTAAAGTAGATGTCGTAAGTGATATTTCACCCCTTCATTGCAAACCCTGGATTTTTTGCTCTGAGTCATGGCAGCAGAGATAAACATGCACATAAACTACACAATACGTCCAAATTGTAAACATGGGATAGAAAACTGTGTTTCAAGCTGCAGCCTTTGTCCGTCACACACAAACACGAGCGCTAACGCAGCACAGATTTAATGAAACGGCATCAAATGAAGCATATCGGAGGGACATGGGACCAAAGGGAGGGAATAATGCAATTTCACTTCGCTTTTCAACTCAGCCGAGGAAAGTCTCACAGCGGGAGCGACTGAACTCACATGCGGACCAAATGAGCTCGGACGGAAGCATTCAAAGGCATGCCGTCTAATTGAATTATGGGTAATAACAGATATCAATAAAGCTATAGCTTCCAGCAAAGCCTTTCACGCTGACCTTTAGATGAACAGTTCACCGTGGCAGCGAGTGTTTATCGGTGTGTAACCCCCCCCCCCCTTTACCCTTCCTTCAAATACTGAGTCGGAGTGACGGACAGAAACAGGACACATGAGGCCGCCCGCCTCTTTCATTCCTCGCCTTTGAGCCGCCGAACGCCCGGCCATGAAAGGTTTCCTGGGTAACACGCACAGCCTCGACTTGAAAGCCAGACGAAACGACCAAAGCGGTGCGTCAACAAAGCTCTCAGTCCACATTAAAGCGCTGCCTTCAACCTTGACCTTATGCTCCCATCTCTCTGGGCCTAATTAATGGAGACAAACTGTTTCTGTGATGGGATCAGCATCGAGTACAAACACGTAGCTGCTTCACAAACACCAAGGTTTTTGTAAAAAATCACCAGTGAAATACATCCTGGTTCAGGGAGGGAAAACACCAGAGGAAGACTTCACCTTAACGATTCATAATGCTTAGATGTGAAAAAGTTGTCTTACAAAAGGCCCCCAAGCACTTAATAAGATACGCAACTCAACTGCACTCACTGTATACTTCTACTTCAGAGAGACATTGTAGTACTACAGCTACCTGACAGAGAGGTGTAAGAGGTTACGTAGCAGATTCACATTTGACTCAAAATACAAAGGTAGGTATTAACAGTTTGAGTATTAGCAGTTAATAGTTTTACTTCAGAAAAAAACAGTGAGCAGATCTACTTCCTCTATCGCAGCCAATACCAACGCTCCCCGGTAGTGAAGGTGAGGAACGTCGGTGAAATACTCCAAATAGGTGTATTAGTTGCTTGTTAGACAAGTAGAGCGTGGATTTCATTAGCAGAGGTATTTTGCTGGTAGTAAAATGATTAGTGTCAGAAGTTGATATTGAGTCTTAGGCCGGGGAAAGACAGTCTTACTGACAGGGAAAGACATACCTACGTCTCACTGCAGCCCAGCATCATGGCAGGTTGTAAGATAGCCGCTTGTCCTTAAGAGTTCTTGTTTTGTTGCCTACATCGAAAACTGTACATAGTTATTGTTATTACTTTTGTTTTGTAAAGTTATGATGTCCCGCAAAATAAATTGTCCCTCTGATTGACATAAACTGAATCAGGTGTCCCGCAGGTTTCTACTCATGACATCCGTCTATGTTGCACTGCTGCAGGGAAAACCTGTGTTTGAATGAGAAAACATCAAATCCACATTTTCAACTCGGCGACTGAAGGTCCAATTTCCAAATATGAATTTGAAACATGTAACAGAAAAGTATCTCAAAGATCTTGCAAACTTAGCATCTCTTATAAAACAATATTAATCAGATAAAGTGAGGCAGCTAGTTTTTCTTTCCCCATTAAAATTCACTTCCCTTCAGGTTTTCCCCCGACAAACTCTAATGAGCTCATTTAGAGCGTCATTTCACGAGTAGTGAAGCAAAGGAGGAGGTGAGGAGGACGGTGATGGGCCATATTTCTGCTGGCTCTGTCTCCCAGCCTGCCTCAACATCTGTCCAGCCCGCTGACAAACAGGAGGAAATGGGACGAAGAAACCAATCAGACCCAGGGCCGGCAGCGGAGAGGAGACGTATCGGTGGCCAGGGTGCTGTACCACATGAAAGGTGGAACAAGTAAACATGCAGGAATATAGTTAGATGAGGGAGAAGCATCCTGTGTTTACAGTGGATCGTGTTCACTGAGGATTTCTATCTGCTCAGACAGATTCTGACCACAACAACAAACAGCAGTTCTTTACCGAGAGCAGAATTAAACATACATCAAAAATCTTTGTTTGGATTTTTCTTTAGAAAACCAGTCCAGACTCTGGACTTCTTAACTTTCTGCTGCTTGTTGAGGCAAATAAGAGGAGAATGTTGTCTTTCTTGGCTCATCAAACAAGCAAATGAAATAACAATACAGTCCTCACGATCAGATCGCTACAACCAGGCAGTTATACAACAGAAACGGTTTGTTTGATATCATAGGAAAAGCTGTTCCTCCTTTTTTGTTCGTTTTCCTACGAAATGCAGCAACACGTGTCAATTTCCGCTGCTTACACACATACAGTCTTTTCAAAATAAACTTCTGTCTTCGCTAGAAACAACTCAGTTATCAACAAAACGAGTTTGAGGAAAAGATCGTCATTCAGGTTAAAATAACTACAAACATTACTGAAGTATGCAACTTGCGTGACAGATAAATCAACGTGAACTTGAGATTTCTCATGTAAAACAAACAGTGGTCTCCTGTAAGACCTTCCCTCCCGCCCTGTCTAGGCTCTTGCAGTCTTCGTACCTCCTCGTTCATGATTACGTGTATAACATACAACTAATAACTTCAATCATGCTCTCGACTTAACAAAGCAGCAACCTCCGGTTCTGAAAAGTGAAGCCTTACTCCATGTCTTGAACCTGCATTCTCTCTGATGTCCATCAGGGGGCGACTCCTCTGGTTGTATAGAATATATATTCAGTGTACTTGACTCCACCCTTCCCTTCACTCTCCGTCACTTCTGGTTCCAAAGAACCAAGATAGCGACGTCCGAAATGCCAAACTCAATGTTTCAAAGCGACATCCCACCAATGGGTGACGTCCACCTCGTATATACAGTCTATGGAATGATCAGAGCATTAAATAATAAAGAGACTTAAAGACAAAACAACTTTGCTCTAGATATGCTACATGGTGACATACACAAAATATAACTATTAAATCCACGGGGCTCATTTAAATGAATCTGATAACTGTATCCACGTATCTCTGAGAAACTGATTGTACCTGATAAATACTGACATCCCTTTTGTATATCACCATCTCAATACTCTTGAATGCTACGTTCTGATAATTGGTGCCTGGTTCTTTCATTGTAAGGTTAGAGGGGGGTCAGGTTCAGGTCCTCCTCCTTCATGTGAGATCAGAAGGAAACGTGCTCTGATTTCCGCTTCTGTCTTTCATTGTTTCCGGAGGCTTGATCCTTTTGTTTGAAGCCTGTGAGCGCCCTGCAGCTCCACATCCATTATCCTCATTACCCTCCCCTTGCACTTACAATGCTGCTGCTGGGTGAAGCGTCAGGGCGGAGCGGTGCCGGGTCTGTCCTCTTACAGTGGGAGCGGGTGATGAAATCCACCGCAACAGCTCATTGCCGTGACTCAGTCAGGACCTGCGTGATACCGCTCAAGGTTGTTCTGTGCGTCCGTCTCAGTGAGAAAAAATTAATAAAAATCATTACGCTGCTGTGTTGAAACTCGAGCACGAACCGCGCTGAAAACTTTTCTTTTGATTCGGATGTTTATGAGACACGCTGAGCCAAAGAGTCAGACATCTACCATATTTCATGCTGTCAGTTGATGCACGTTGATGCTGGGAAAAGGTCAGGGGCATCAACCCTCACATCACACAGCACAGGGACAATAGAGCTCTCTGAGATTCAAATAGGTTTTTATCATAAACTGTACACTATATGCGAATCCATTGCTTTGTGGACTGTCATTTTGAAGCCTCAAGTTCATTGATTTCATCTTCTATAAAATCTGACTTCTTTTTGCAACCAGAAGAGTCGCCCCCTGCTGGTCAGGAGAGATAATGCAAGTTTTAAGACACTAACGCTTCGGTTTCACTCGGCAGAACCGGAGGTTCTATGCGTCAGACAATGCGTCCTCACTTCCTCTCATTATGGATACGTGTACGAGAGCTGCCATTTGGCACTTTTGCAAACCAGTCTCTCACAAAATTAGGTTGATAGGTTACTCATGCTAATGTTTTGGGTGTATTTGTAGTAAATGTTGACTGATAAGTGGTCAATTTCTGCTGTGAAGAGTGAAAAAAAACTTCACCAAAACAAAAATAAAATCATAAATCTCCAACTCACAAGTTTCTCTCAAAATCTTTGCCGTTATCCAAAACATACGATCCATTATGTTAACACCCAATTGAAAAATGTAAGAAACGTAGCTCAAGCTATCACAATATGTTGGTAAAGTATCTGTGAGGTGTAAGAGCATTTTCTGCACACCTAATATGTGCAAGTTGTGTTCTTATGAAAGTCATTTTAGTTGAATCCCCCAATTCCTTTCACAGAATGCTAACATTTGTTAGCTAGGAAGCTAACATTATCTAGCTGCCAGCAAACAAGCAACTGGCTCAGATGTTTCAGATGAATATCATTTGTATCACTGTATACCCAGTCCAGAGCTAGATCCAGGATATGGTTATCATAGCTTAGCACAAAGACTGGCAGCAGGTGGAAACTGCTAGCCTAGCTCCAAAAGAGACGAAAAAAAGACCAGCTTCTCACGACACCAAGTCTGTTTGATTTCCACGTTAAAGTTAAGACGCAGCTCAAACCTGACGTAATACTGAACCTGTTTGTTATTCCGCTTACCGTTTTGTTGATGAGTGATGTGGCTACCAGTCATTATTATTATGATGTATTTTTAAACCAACAGAAAGCACACTTTCTCTGTATTTCTCTGTATTTCTCTGTGTTGACAGAGGCAGAGAAAAAGAAACCTTTGTTCCAAGTCGTCTCTCTGTGCGTCCTCGTCTTTGTTAAAAACAGCTCTGGATGATTGGAGCACTCTGGGTTTCCTGCTGCTGATGATGTATCCAGAGAAAGCTTCCTCCTCCCTCGCTCTGAGGACTCGGATACATAAAGAAATAAAGGAAAACGGCTCCACAATGTGGTCCTTGTGTCACATTTGTCCCTTTAACCGCACGCCGCAAACAGAGGCTGCAGTGTAAACATGAGTTTATGGTCTCAATCTCTAGTTTCAAGTCTTCTTCAATACAGCATGATGTTCATTTAGTAAACTATGGTCCATTTAGAGTCAAACAGACCAACAGAGCTTTGGGTTCAGTCAATGCGAGAAGGTTCAATTTTAGTGACCGGGTGTGTGCTTAACATCGGATCCTATTGCTTCTAAATCTGTTTTGTGTTTGAATGAAGAGAGGACTGGCTCCTTCCTGCTTCCTCATCACTTATCTTCATCAAGGCCGTCTTGGCGGCTTTTGTTGTCACAGAGACGTCAGCCTCTGCTGACGCGTCGGATCACTCACAGAGTAAGATGTGGAGGACGATGGAGAGTTCCTGCTACCTTCGTGCACCCGGGTCTTGTAACGTTGATTAACAGACAGAAACTTCAAAACAATACAAATAGTTTTTCCCCGTTTCATGGAATTACATCTGTTGTTTGCAAAAGAAACATTATTCAACATCCTGCTTGGTTCTGTATGAATACCTCTCACATTAAATCTATTTTTTTAGAAATAAATTGGACCATCCAGTTCACCTTAAATTCAAATTTTTCAATTTTTTGCTTTTGTGAAATATGGTCAGTCTCTTTCTCAGTTTGTTCTTGAACTTCTTAGGCGATTGGCCGCCGCCAACGGACAGGGGAATGTTTTCTCTGTTCGAGTAAAAGGTGAGCTGCTTTCAACAGATGATTAATTCTTCGCTCTGGTATCTTGTTCTCGGGGGAGGAAAGGTGGAGGTAAAGAGAGCCATGAAATATTCATCCACTCCACAGGCTGAATGCAGAGCAGCAGGACAGGAACCACATCATAGAATAAAATGCTGCTCTCCAGAAAAATAAGGGCTTTGGAAAAGAGTCGGACGATGGACGACCAGGACGAGGCTTGAAAGGACCAAAGGACACCACCACCAACTTAACAGAGACAGGTGAGGCAAGACAGGAAGTACCGACGTCTCATACGAGAGAGAGACAGAAAGAAATAGTTTGAGGGATGAAGACGTACGGGAGGAATGAGATGGAAGAGGATGAGGAGTGGAGAGAAAGAAGAGAAAGTAAAGCAGATTATCTCCTGCAGGCTTTCACACTTCTTCTAAAGAAGGAAAATACAACGCCATCACATCCTCCATTTAATCTGCGCGCGCACACACACACACACACACACACACACACACACACACACACACAAAAGAGTATTCCACTGAAAACTGTTGAATGAGGAGTATCTGCTGCCGAGAAAGGAAGAAGAAGAGAACTCTCTCCTGTGACACGTTGTCTTCATTAAAACATCAAAGGCTCAGTCGGAGTCGAGGAGGAAGCAGATAAACGGCGGCGGTCAGCTGTTCTCTGTTTACCGAAAGATGACTGAAGTTATTACTTCCATGTATTTAGAGTTCATTTCCTGAAACTAACGGAAGAACGATAAGAATAAAGAACATTTATGGACACTTGTGGTTTTTACTTTTTATTTGTGATTTTCAGAAACAAAGTGGCCTTCATATAAATTCAAAATAAAAGCACAAAATAATAATACAATTTAAAAAAAAAAAAAAAAAAAAGAGTATGAATTACTGAAAAGAAAATGGAAAATGTCTATTAAGTCGTGAAGTGACATAATAGTGACCGAGCAGCATTAACCCACTGATGAAAGTATTGTTATATTTATATAATTGCAGTATTATGAAATGCTGCATCAGTAACTTTACTGATGCAAACCGGACCTTTCTTGCTGCTGCAGCTTCACCTGAAATAATGTAACTGCCTTCTATTACGGAGGAATCACAGGGAAAGGCAATGTGTTCATCGATGAGCTCGACATTCACGGCTATCATTCAAAATGCGTCAACAAAAGGAAACAACGGTCATCATAGGGTTTTTTTGGCAGCGGATCAATCTGGAATAAGGCAGGGAGTAATAAACACTCAGGACTGATGCATGAAGGGCTGCTGAACTACTTTCACTCTCACCGTTTGCAGACAAAAGGTTGCTTGCGGAATGAAGTAAAAAGGTCAATTATTGCCTGACTTTTTCATTTAAACAATATCTGCCCCTGGTATTCTGGGACCTGTTGTATTACATAAAGTTCTTCCGATACCAATATCAGAAATAACCGGCATACAGTCTACAATGCTGGATCAGGTATGGGCGAGTATAAACGTTTGTATATTACCATTTATCAGCTCATTTATGCACAGGACCAAAAACAACACGTCACTCGCTACCAGATAAGTAAATACTGCCTGATCGCTTCTGCACATGTGCAAACTAGTACTACACACCTGTGGTTAAACACTTTTCTGCACCCTATGATTTCTCCCTGATCAAGCCACATTGTCAACAACAATTTAGAGTTTGGAATAATGTAAGTACAAATAATTCACAGCTTAAAACATGAATCCAGACATCGGCACTTTTCTCAGCTCGTGTCTTCATATCTAAATAAATACATTCATCATAGACGGACTCCAGAGGGCAACAACTAAATATTAAAAACTACAAACTCCCTCATTGTTTGGGGGTTTCTCCGTCTCCAGGCCTTAAACTCTTGAACTCCTCAGAGAGCTCCTCTTGTCACAAAGCTGTGATTACCGTGAACTGTTCAGCCTCAGGACGACAACAAATGACACTCAAGAGACGAACTGACAAACAAAAGTGCAGCTCTCTGACGAGCCGCGCCATTGGCCGACAGACGACGCCGCAGCTTTTCAAACCAACATCTGCTCACATTGTTTTTGAAGACGAGCGTATAATTAGCAGCTGCGGAGCTGAATTTAGCTCTCGGAGGCAGCGGGCGGCGCCTCAGTCGGATCGGAGTTCAAACAGGAGTCAGCCGGCTGTCGGCCCAGAGGTCCCGCTGAGAGAGCAGGAGGATCCCGGTTCTCCTGGCAGGGAAGCTCTCATTTCGGCAACAATGTTCAGAAAGACTTTGTTTTTTACTCTCAGAAATCAAACGGTGAGTCCCGCCGCTCCTCCCCCTTCACTGCACACTGGTGGCATCTTCCTTTAACTTTCATTATGCTTTGTTGCCAGCATTAGCATTTCCACCGCGCATTAGCGTAACATCTCAAAAATGGGTGGCAAAATTATAAGCGAAATTTCAACAAATATACAATGCAGCTTATAAAGATTGTGAGAGTGGACCTTATATATCGTTTCTCTCAATAAATAAGACTAAAAACTAAATATTTCTCAATACTTCCCGTCTGTGACTCTCCACTCAAAACCCGTTGGTTTCTTCTCGCACCACACAAACTCTATGATTTCCTAAAACAGCTGCTCGCTTTGGTTATTTTAACGAACACTTTCTGCAGAAAAAAACAGTTTATAAACGTATCATGTGTGTTTTTAATGTAAAAAAAGTAGTTTTGATGTAAATTACAGAAAGCCTGAAGAAATGTTGTTCAAAGAAAGTTGTCCAAAATGTCCCAAAATGAAAACTTGTTATCCGAGACATCTGTCATCGTCTTATTCTTGAACACGTAATAAAATAAACTGAAAGCTAATTTATCTATTTCATGTTTGTGTCGTATTGTAGCAGGTGTGGGCACATTTTCCTTCTGTATCATATAAACCAAATGAACGCTGGTGCAGCAGAGCTACTCTAGAGCGTTATAGGAATAATAACCCAAATAATGATGAAGATAATTAACCAACAGACCGTGACTCAGCACAGAGTGCACAGTCATTTATCACATCCATCCCGCTCTCTCTGTGTCAATCTTCTTTCCAACAACTTGTTCAGCTCAGACTTTCTCTACCTCTTGATTCAGATGAGGAAACCTGTGAGATGAGTCGACACAGCGTGATCCAGCCACAGACAGAAAAAGACATCAGTGAAAGTGGGTTTTTTTTAGCTGACAGCGGGTCCCTGAACGTGTCCTGGAGACATTTTTCTTTCCCCACCACCAGCAGTTCCTGGTGTTCTCTTCAAAATGTTTTCTGACTTTACAAAGTGAAAAGGTGAAAACTAGAATTTCCAGAGACAGAACCAGAGAATTAACTTCTTGAATCCAAACTGATGCTCCGACTGGTTTGAGCTTGGAGTTCTAAACTGAGTGGACGGTGACGACATAAGATTATCTTTCTTATTTGTAACCTCCATCTTAAGGCTGTTACCATTGACTGTATATGAGAAGTGGACGTAGTCGCCGCGACGTCAACCATTGGTTTGTGGACTGATGATTCGAAGCCTCGGGTTCGGCTTCGGTTCGTTTTGGTCATCGCCATCTTGGATTACGGCCGCCACCATCTTGTTTTTTGCAACAATTGAACAGAAGTGACCATATTTGGACTGTGGAGGAGTGACGTAGAGACCCTTGAGACGGCGTATACGGCTCTGGTGGCGACCTGTCAATCACTGTGTAGCCCCGCCCTAAAGCATCCCCTGCTTTATGGTCTGTTTGACTCTAAATGGACCATAAGTTACTAAATGAACATCATGCTGTATTGAAGAAGACTTGAAACATATACACGTATATAAAAATAGATCAACGGATTTAGCAACAAACGTCAAAGTGAATGCAGTTTTCTGTCCACAGCACATATAAGAAGTGGGTTCTCCCCCATGAGGGTCACTCCTCATACTGTAAATGGAGACAGAAAAGGGTCCCAGGAGTTCCAACATGGACATGGTTTCCAGCGTCATCTTTCTCGGTACCCTGCCCGTAGAACCAGGAGAAAGTATCAGTATGACCTGAGCGTAGAGGAGGTCGAGGCTTTCTGGAGTTCAGGACAAAATAATAAATAAATAAAAACTCCTTCAGCAGCTGACGGCAGAGAGTTCAAAGACTTCAAAGGCAAATGGACAAGAAAAGATATTCAATCTGTGTTTAATAGGATTACCAAGCCGAGGAAATGATTACTTTGAGACATTTTGATGGTGCTGGTGAAGTGTGATCGGGGACGACTGAGACGGGGAAGTTCCAGGAAAAAATAAAATCTTTTTGCGGTGATATTATGTAAATGGCGTTTAATCTGTGACAGATTCTGCCTGCCAATGAGGTCACTGACTATTCATCTGCCAGCTGGCCCGGCACAGAACGGCTCGGCCTGGTGGAGACAGCCACCTACAAGTCGGCCCACCTGGGTTCTTTGCAGAGACTCTTTTTCCCCAGAGTTTTGGTCCAGGTGTCGCTGATTGATTATGAACCGGGAGGATCAGCTGATCTTCATCTGGAGCGATGAAAAGAGGAGAGCGGTGACTAAACGTCGCTCTGCTACTGGAGCGTCGTCACGGATGAAGAGGAGTGTAGAACAGGCTGCGTTTAGATGGAAACGGCTGTTAACATCGCTCTGTCTCCATTGCTGCAGTCGTTACGGCAAATCAGATCCAACTGTATGAATAAATGCAGAATACGTGTGTTACCTGAGTTCTGAGTAAATGCTTCTAGTGGCACCTTTGTTTTCACAGGTTGACCAGCAACTGATGAGACATCTCGTCCTAATATGTAAAATGAGTTAAGTGTCATCACTTAAGCACTCTCCCCCTTTCATTCTCCACACCTCCCCCTTTCATCCTCTATACATCCTCCTTTCTTCTTCTACCTCCTCCTTCCCTCTCTCTACCTCCTGAAATCCTCTCTTTACCTCCCCCTTTCCTATACATTCTCTTCCATATTCTCTCTACCTCCCCCTTTTCCTCCTCATTAAGTCTTCCTCTTTTCCCCCTTTACCTCTCCCTTTCCTCCTATATATACCTTCTCCTCTCCTCCGCCTTCCCTCTTTTACCTCCTCCAGTCCTCCTATACCTCTATATGTTGTTCTCTACCTCATCTTTTCCTCCACCTCTTCTTTCCCTCCACCTCATCTTTTCCCTTCTATACCTCCCCCTTTCCTTCTCTTGCTCCACCTCCTCCTTTCTTCAATATGTTCTCCTCCACCCCCTCTTTTCCATTCACTACCTCCCTCTTTCCTTCTCTATCTTGGTTTGTTAAATCACTGGAATGTCCCTTTAAAGCCAAGAGTGTTTCATAACACACACACACACACACACACACACACACACACACTAGTTGGAGGTGGTCAGGAGGCTCGCTCCACCTGTCGGCTGTCTCGCAGCTCCGCCCCCTGCAGGTTAACGCACTAACACACACCTGATGTCGACTCCACTCCTGTGGGGGGGGGGGTCTGGGAGATCTGCAGCTGTTGTCATGGAGACGGGCTGCGCAGTGATCCTGTGTCTATTATCTACATCATCTGTGGAACATCAGCAACATCTGTCTCAGCAGCTGGATGACGTCATCAGTGGATGCAGGAAGTTAGCTTACAGACGTGTTTCCTCCTTTCACCCGATATCCGCTCCTTTCCTCCTCTTTATCTCCTTCTTTCCTTGTCCTTTAATATCTCCTCTTTTCCTCCTCTATATGCTGTCCTTTCCTCTCTCTGCCACCTCCTTTCCTTCACCACCTCCCTCTTTCTTTCCGACCTCGACCTTCACTCTCCATCACCTCCTTCTTTCGTTCTCTACCAATTTGTTTCCTTCACCACCTCCTCCTTTCCTCCATCCTCTCCATACCTCCTCCTTTACTTCACCACCTCCTCCTTTCCTCCATCCTCTCCATACCTCCTCCTTTACTTCACTACCTCCTCCTTTTCGCCTTGACTTGGGGTGTTCAGCTGCATGCAATCTGCAACCTCACCACTAGATGCCACTGAGTCCTACACACTGCTCCTTTAAATGACAGCATCACAAGTAGAAGTGCTCACTATCCTGGAGCCCCTCAACCTATCCTGATACAATGGTTTGTAGGATATCTTACTGAAAAGTTACTCCTTATTTTCCGTACGTTTTCCTACGAAAGTCCTCGTTTCAATTTCAGCTCATTACAAGTCTTTTCAAAATAAACTTCTGTTTTCACAGGAAACAACTTAGTTGTAACTTTAGGAAGAGATTGTGGTTTGAATTAAAATAAATACAGATGTTCAGTTGATTGAGAAGTCATGAGTCAAGTGAATCAACGTCGACTCAGGCTGGTCTCATCCAGCATTCGTAGCTTCGTACCCCCCTGCGTAGGGGGGGGGGGTGGATGGGTCCACCGCTGTTCCTTCCCCGTGTGATACAAGAAGTCAACGTTGATTTATTCGTCGCGTAACTTGCGTGCTTCAGTAACAGCACCTCCGTATTCATTTAAACCCAAACGACAATCTTTCCCTAAAACTAGTTTTGTTTCCTGTGAAGACGGAAGTTTATTTTGAAAAGCCTGCATGGATGTTAAATATGAAAAACAACTTTTCGTGAGATATCATACAAACCGTTGTGAGTAAACATTGGACGACTTCTCGTTTCTCTTCTGAGCAGAGAGCAGTTTGAGTTTGCACTAATAGTTTGCAGTTAACAGAAGTGTAATCAATGCAGCAGCAGAACACATCTCATTTGTTTAAGTCCACTACTTTGTCCTTGTTCGTACAATACCCACAATGCAACTCGACAGATATATATATATATATACACACACACACATACAGTAGAACTCCCCACCTGTTACCAGACTTAGATGTGTGAAACATGAAAATAGAGTTCCCCTTTAAGGGAACACAGCTGCCTTTGAACAGCTGTGATAAAAATCAGTTAGGAGGCTAATTATTACCTCGACCCGATGAGGCTTTTCACACCAGGAGCTTAAACACGTGTTTATTTTTAATGAGTCATCTTCTGTCGAGTGAGAAGATAATTTAATAAAGACAACTGGATATTGAGGAAATAAGCGCTTTCCCACAATCTACCCATTAGACGGTAATCAGATCCAATCAATGTAACCTCTGATCACAGAGATGATTTCCTCCAGCAGGAGGCTTCATGCCATCACGCCTCATCCCATCTCTGCTAATGAAGCCGTGTGTGTGTGTGTGTGTGTGTGTGTGTGTGAACAGAGCTCGTTGATCCCACAGAGGAGCCACAGCTGCTCTCCGCATAGCGTCTCGTTATTAATCTGAAGCTTTTTAAAAACGCCTTGATCGCAGCCATTCGTCATGATTACGGCTGCTGCTGCCATTTACACTCGAGTTACAGCAGCGTCGCAGGTAAATATGTGGCGGCGAGGAACCAGAGAGCGTGCTGGGCAGGGGAAAATCTAATTTGACAGAACATTTTGTTTCTGTTTTTTCTTTCGTAACATAAAAGGTAACTTCAGAGAAACTGGTGTTTTTCTGTCATCGTGAACTAAAAGTTTGGAAAAGGAAACATGAGGCTCATTGGAGCTCAGACACAAAGGACAATGAGCAGACTTTCTCGCTCTTTTTCCGACCATTGATGGGTTCAGATGAGGCCCTGACCAAGCGCTGGTGAAGACTGATTTCTGGATTCTCCAACTCCGCTATTCCATTTGAACCCCAAAACCTGCCGCTAGGATTGAAAATCACGTTTTATTTAAACAGCTGCCACAACTACACTGTTCATCAAAGCCAGAAGATGTAAAAACCATGATTATCAACAGATTTCCGCCTTTCCGACGGTCCTTGAACACATCATGTGCGACGAACGCTTCGGTCAGAAAAAGCAGCCAAAACAAAGTTGCTTTTTTGTGATTTATGGCATTATAATTGTGTGATTTTTTGAGTTCTCTCTGCTTCTAGTCATGATTGTTCTGTTCTGGGGATACGCCATTGTTAGGCTACGGAGTCTTGATTTGTAAAGATCAACAGAGCATTTGTTTTATGACCCGCCGACTGCTATATTTTGAACCACAAACTTTAGCTTTTGCTCTCTGCTTAAAGCATCTTCATACAATCGGTCTACGAGAAGAGTACACACACACACACACACACACACACACACACACACACACACACACA
>NW_022280032.1:833013-856332 GCF_004355925.1 Anarrhichthys ocellatus
ACACACACACACACACACACACACACACACACACACACACACACACAGCTGATCTCCAACATGCTTGTTACAGCTGATGAATCTCAAACATACCCTTTACAATCCAATCAGTGTCAGAGCTCCTGGGTGCGATAACGTTTTAATCAGCGAGAGCAGAGTCTGATTACCTCACAGTGACCCGCCGAGAAGACCTCTGCTGTAATTACATCACGAGTCAATTACATGACCTCCCGTCCGCTCATCAACGCACGGCGAGTTAGAAACCCACAGTGGCTGTTCATGCTGCATGTCCTCCATCACTCACGGGGGCATTTAATTAATCTCCGAGCGAAACAAACTCTTTCAAATTTCACCGCTCAAGGTTTTTTTTTCGTCTTTTCCCTACCTGAGTCTCTGGAGATCTGGACGAAGGCCTCGACGCCGCTCTCGCCGTAGTTCCCCTCGGAGGCGAGCGTCGACACGTAGTTCCAGCCCATCGCTGTGACGATGTCCAGCATGGCCTGGGCCTGGTAGGAGTCCGGAGGAACCACACGGGAGAAGAAGTCGTAGCGGGTGTTGTCGCTGAGCTCCGGGGCCGTCGAGGCGTAGCTGATCTGAGGGATCTGCGGAGAGACGAGCGAAAGGTCAACCGTTAGCTTCAGAAGGCGGGAAACAGCAGCCATGCTAGACATACGTTAAGACATTTTAATATCAGTCTGATCCAAGGAACTTTTAAACAGCATCTGAACACATTACACCCATCAGATTGTATCAAATTAACATAAAAATACAATGAATTATTACTTAGAAAACAGCAGTCTCAATAAATTCGTCGCTTCGCTTCACCTTTTTTTTTTTTAATCTCTGTAAAGCTGCAGCCAATGAAACTAAAATCTTCCTGCAGGTGTTTCACTATAAAAGGCATTGGGCGAAGGCAGGGTAGCACGTGCAAACTCCACACAGAAGGACCACCCGGGATCGGGGATCGAACCCGGGACAGTGCTAGCCACTACACCACCGTGCATTTGAGGCTTTTGAGAGTACATTCGGCGGAGGGTCACGGCGGCGTCCATAGCTAGCTAGTAATTGATATATAAATAGTAATTTTAATGGTGAAGTGTTCCTTTAATGTAAAAATACTTGATTGAAATAGGAGAATGAACTATTCCTCATCTCATTGTTTAACAGAACGACTACAACGATCATCATGATTCAGTTACAAGAAGATATTGTAGGAAAACAAATGAAATGTGTGTTTCTCACGAAGCAAAAAATAATGTACAAATATTAAAGTCACGGCGTGTTTTGCGGCGGCACCATAAAAGTCTCGCCTTACTGCAATACCTTATAAAACTGTATTTAACAAACTACATTATATTACATGTTGAATATTAAATATGTCTTGTTGAATATGTGACGCCACCAAAGAAGTCCTAATATGTGATAAAATGACACAAACCTGTGAAATTTACTGTATAAATAAGGTTTCAGTTGGATTTTAGAATGTTAAAACACAAGAAAACTCAATTTTTAAACAATTACAATGTCTTTATTTCACCATCAAGCCTTGGTCAAACAGATCTTTATAGTGGGATCTTCCACTTGGACATCCTGCAGCGCATTTGTTGAGATTTGAACCTGAAGCGCTGACCTTCCTCTGGCTGTTGTTCAGTTCCTCGTCAGGGTCGAGTTAGCGAGCTCTGCTGTTCTGAATTATGGAGGCGGATCAGGTCGTAGATCCTGCAGCAGACAGGCCCCGGCGGGGCTGCATAATGGTCCTTTAGAGAAGGATTGAAGTTGCCGATTGATTTCACTTCAGGCGGAGGCCGAGCGCCGCCCGGACGCCTCATCAGGATTCACGGAGGAGGGAGGAAGACGGACGGCCGAGGGCCTGACAGCAATACAAATGTCAGCGGGCTCGACTCGCACGGCGAACAGGCGGCAAATTAAAAAAGGCCTCTACTGTAAATAGAAACCTGTCTGAGAGGCGACGCTATCAGAGCGCTGCAGGTTGATCCATCAGACAGGAAGTTTATTTAACAACACAAAGAACACGTCTGAGCTGCCGATGCTCCACCGGGTTCTGGAGACCTCAGGTGTTTCCTGTTTGTCTGACGGCTGCGTTACAGATTGCCAGACGGACACATACAAGCGTTGTCTGATCGGACACCTCGAGAAGCTGCAGGAAGGAGCCCGAAAACCCAGAAATGAGTCCGCATCTTTTGGTTTTTACGGTTCCCTCGTCAATAGATATTTTCTGAATGTGTTTTCGGTCAGATGCCTGAAATAAGGTCCCAGTTAACAACAAGCGGAAGAGATTCAAACGTTACTTTCTTCAGTTAATACCGCTGTGGTGACTTGCTTTTTAAATGGCGGCTGCTAACAAGTGTCTAAATTAGACGACTAAACTTCACTTTAAGATCATTTATTTTTGTCATGTAATTTATTGGATGAGGAGATTGGAACTAATGCAGATGTAGAGTAAAAAACAAAAAGAAACACTGATCAACACGTATCATTTTCAAATCTGAACTAACTCGTGCAAAAAGAAAATGTGGAAAGAGAACCTAAACCTGCAAAACACTTACTTATCACTTACTTAATTTATGGATGTACAATGTCTAAAATACAACAAATCAATGAAATGAAGTACTAAGGATTCGCTCTTTTAAACACATTTTTCATTTATTTACGACAAAAAGAGCAGACGTACAGTACATCAGGATGTGTATTGTATTTATTTCTTTGATTTGCTTTCGTTTTTTACCAAACTGCCTCCTGAAAACCTCCGTTGTTTCTCCTGACCGTGTCAGCAGCAAACATGAAGTCAAACATCTTATGTGGAGACAGATTGTGTGACAGCAGCGACGGATTACATCAGAAATCATTGAGATTCATGGAGGTGACGCCGAGATGAACTCTGGTATTTCTCACACACACACACACACACACACACACACACACACACACACACACAAGGCTAAAAGAACTGCAGCTGCATGAGAATATAATGGGGATCACCATTAGCATTAATGATGCATTGGGGGCTGAATGAACAGCAGCATCCATTAAAGCACATCAGCTCGTCTAATATATGTGTTTAATGTAACCTGCCTGTGATTTAAAAACAGCATTATGACCGAAGCTTTGTGAGAAGATTGACGTCATCAAATTATGGCAGGAATAATAAAAATGAATGGCAACTGTGACGGCTTTAGTCATACATGTGTTCCTCGTGTTATTGAACAAATTGAAATCTAACATCCTGCTACGACTGGAGGACTGCAATTTTAATTAGCTGCCTAATTAGACAGTCGGAAAATAAGCACGTCGCACGCTCACGTCTCCATCAGCGGTGCTATCAGCAGCTGACAAACAATCAATGCGAAGCAACGAAGAGGGTCTTTTACTTCCATGGCTCCACAGAGGGCTTTTACTTTGGAGGGGAAAAAAAACAAACATGTGAGCACATCAGAAGCTCTGTTCTTCAGTTTGGAGCCACTTTTGAGAAAATGCACTCCTTGTATTTATTTCAGGGTTTGGTTTTAATCTCGTCAAGATTGAAAACATAAACCAAATATTCTCAAAGTTTCCAGAGATATCCAGTTTATGAAGATGGATTTTGGGGGGGAATGTGTTTAACATGAGGCGAACCTGCAGATATAACAAATTCATTAACCTCTTTCGGAAGAAGGAACAGGGAGAAGTCTGTTTTCTTTCTCAGCCTTCTAAAAACAGTCTTTTCATCACTTAAAAACACAGAAGCAGATCTGTGTTGAAAGTATGACCTCACAAGTGCCTTTCTTTTTTCAGTTTTTGGTCGTGAGGACATAATTATTTTCATTGAAATGGAGGAGAGTTTTCTAAAATATGCGCATACATATAGACGAGGCGTAAGTGGGTTGCCAGACACCTATTTTATTGCACAAAATCTGAGCGAAAACGACCAAAAGACTCACACCTGCACAAATCGATCAGGTTCAAGTTAACATCCATGTCTGTAAGTCATCACTTCATCATTTCATTCTGTTTGACATTCATATGACATTATTAGGATATGAAATCTTGAGTGAGGTCCTAATGACTTTTGCCCAATTTGACCAAAATCGAATCAGTTCATCCAAGAGACTGTAGATAAGAAGTGGACGCAGTCGTCGTGAAGTCACTCATCGGTTTATGGACTACTGATCTGAAGCCTTGAGTTCGGCGTTCTGGCCGTCGCCATCTTGGTCAGTCATCGGAAGTGACCATATCTGGACTGTGGAGAAGAGACTTAGACGCCGCATACGGCTCTGTTAGCGACTTGTCACTCACTGTGTAGCCCCGCCCCTAAAGCATCCCCTGCTTTATGGTCTGTTTGACTCTAAATGGACCATAATGTACTAAATGAACATCATGCTGTATTGAAGAAGACTTGAAACTAGAGATTGAGACCATAAACTCATGTTTACAATGTTTACTGAGGTAATAAATCAAGAGAGAAGTAGAGTCACTTTCTCATAGACTTCTATACAACCAGAGGAGTCGCCCCCTGGTGGATTAAAGACAAATTAGATGTAAAGATGGAGATGTTTTGCAGTGTGGAGGTTTCTGAAGAGTAAAAGCTCTTCTCAATCAGAGGACACGAGATGGACGGCGTCCTGATGACAGCGCTCATTACCCTTAACACGGGACCTTTACTTCAGCCTGCTGAGCCCCGGTGAGGCCGGATGGGATCCTCGGTCTCACACCGAGGACAGACATCTGTGTGTTTTACATCAGAGGACATGAACCCCGTTTCTTCTGCCGTCTCAGGGTGTTTTCCTGCGACAGTGATTGATGCTTGTCATTCCTCGCGACAGCCTCGAGCTTTCTGCCCGGCTGAGCAACGACAGAAGAAATCCATCTGAGGTGACAGCTCACGTCCGTCATCGCTCGCTCTGCGCTCTGATTGTCTTATGTAAAGTAAAGCTCAGTTTACTGTCATCTGTCTCTTTCCTGGACAATAAACAGCTTCGCCCTCCAGGTAAAATCATATAAGACTCCTGCTGTCGCTTCTCCGTTTCCCTCTCAGGATGAAGTCAGAATGACTCGAAGAGGAAACAACTCAACAACCAGGCAACTCAGGTTTCAAATACATCTTTCAATACCTCAAATTAAAGAAGCGGGACAAAATTTATGATTTTTGGGTCGTCTAATCTCTGAATATTTCTCTATAAAGGAGTCGATTCTGCATCCTGTCGTCTCCAAGTGGATATACAGTATTTTATAACATTCACCATGTAAAACTACATTTTTCACACAGGATCACTCTACAAGCATGAATTTATTATCATTTCATCTCTATGTTTTCTAAAATCAAGTCTCATTTTTCTTAATTAACAACAGCAATGTGCATTATTTTGCCTTATTTCTAGCCAATTTTTTGGAAAATTCTTGAAAGAAGTTGGTTTGAAATGGATTGAAATATTTCACACCGACAGCCAGATTTTTCCACTTGTTAAAAAACGTAGTGACTTTTGGGCTTTTGGTCCATTTAGAGTCAAACAGACCATAAAGCAGGGGATGCTCTAGGGCGGGGCTACACAGTGATTGACAGGTCTCTACCAGAGTCGTATACGGCGTCTCTAGTCCAAACATGGTGACTTCTGATCACTGTTTGCCAAAAAACAAGATGGCGACGACCAAAATGCCCAAACTTTAAAACTATAGTCCGCAAACCAAAGGGTGACAACTACTACTGTACGTACACTTTTATGTACAGTCTTTGGAAAAGATACATATTAGCTTTGGGTAACAATTGTAAACTCAACAGTAAAAACATTACAGCACCTAAAGAGTATAAGACTGCACCATTCTGACAAATAATGACACGAATAAAAAAAACATTAAATTGTAAAGCGAGGCCTAAAAAACTGGGGCCCATTAATCATTTACGTCTGCTGCTCCAACATCAATACAAAGCTTTTACATGAACGAGGCTTTCCACATCCAACACTGGAAAACGACACTGAACAGCTGAGCTCAAACAGGATTTCATTTACGGTATTTAATTTACAGTATTTAATTTGGACAAAAGGAAAGTCTGAAGCGCTTTAAAAAAAGGAAATCAGATCCTCGGAGGCGAACAGGAAGTGAAAACACGGCCCTGAAATCCACCTGGGTCACGAGCGAAGGAAACGGGGTTAACTGAAGTTCAGCGCCTGATAAGAAAGAAGCCGAAATAAGAACTGATCCTCCGTCAGCATCAGAAGAGGAGAGTAAACCTGTTTGTGTTCTTCTGAAGCGACCTCACAGTGAGAGACTTCAGACGTCTCTGAACTGTTTCAGATGACACAGAAACTCTTTTGCTTTGCCGTGTATAGTTGTGTGTGAAAGCGCTCTGTGCTCCTATTGGTCAAAGTTAAGTTTCTGAGGAGACTCGTCTTGGAAGGCAAATGAAATTCTAACATACCTGCTCCGGCCAGAGGCGATTGGGCAACCCGTTCTCACTCTCCACCCGTCAAACACCGCCGCTTGGTCAGTGTGGTTTGATACCGAAGCTTGGAGGCATCCTTTATGAGACGCACCGGGCTTTCAACTCACGTGAATATAAACCCATCCGCATCAATAGCAGAGGGCCAGAGCATATTACACAGTATTAAGAGCCAGACGGTCCCCATAGAGAGGGCAGGAGAAGAGGATGGGCAGGAGATCACTGTTCATGTCCTGTGTTAACGTTGACTCATTTTACTATAGTCTTGTTACTACGTATTCAACAGCGTTTAAGAAACAAACTCAGTTATATTGCACAACAAACACAATTATTTTAACCCAAACAATTTTCAATCAACAAAGTGAGGAAACATTTTCATGAACGTATCTGCAAAATGTTCACTGAAGATTTATTTGATTTGTTTTCCCACAATATCGTCTCACAGCAACTAAAGCACGTTGAACATGCTTTTGTTTTCCCAACCAAACCACACGCAGGACTGTGAACTATGTCCTCTGGTGTCAAAGTCTTGAACTTTTTGTTACGTCAAACCTTCCACCCTGACCTCTGACCCCCGTGCGGCGCAATAATCCAGGAAGCCGGAGCGTTTTCCCCTCAAAATGTCTGCGAAAGAAAAATTAGTAGTACACATATCACGGTTCCTTGAAGAGCAGCTTGGAACATCAGCTGAGCTGAATATTAATCAGGATCGTGGGGATGGAGAGATATTCGACATGCTGCCGGCATCATTGAGAGTCGCATTTCCCCCAAATGCAACCTGACAGATCTGGGATCTTTACCAGAATGTAAAATAGAGTCGACCAAAGGTTTGGACAAACAACACGATTTTGAAAAGATGTTGAACAGTATGATGAGGATTCTCATGTTTGCTTCCACCCGGTTAAAATGTTTTCATCTTTTTTTCCCCTTAATTCCCAAAGGAATCGGAGAGACATAGAAACCAGCAGACAGCCAGAAATCGATTTGACTGAACTCCTGCTGTCGCTCTGAGCTCGGTCAGACCGGTCCGAGGCCGAGGACACGTCTCATGTGTCCGTCCTTCTGCTACTGCTGCTGGCTCTGCGTCACAGCCAGCTGGTCCTGATGTGGCCGGCTGGCTTTTTGGCCTCATAAATAAATAGATAAATAAAGAACACAGCAGCTGCCAAGAACCTCATTTGGTGTCAACAGAGCAGGAGCTGGATCCACCACAAACAAACACACGACGCCTCGCCTCAGCTGGCCAGGCCGCCTGCTGAGTCTGCAAACAAACACACCAAGGCGTCAAAGATTTAAAGGAACAGTTCACCCCCCAAAACAGAGGAAATGTCAACACACGTTCTCACGCCAATGCTTGGTCAGTGCTCCTGAGCTTCAAACGTTTGCCGCTGTACGTACCGCTCTAGCGTCACTTTTGGACGCCTCAATATACAGATGTTACATTGTGTCTTTTCAAAATAAACCTCCATCTTCACAGGAAGTTGGGTTAATGCAGCAAAACCACTTTGTACGGTTTAGGGAAAAGAGGGTGATTGACATTAACTTGACTGACAGACGACTCACATTACCAGTGACTCTAATGAGTCACGTGACCAACGACACTAATGGCTAACGTGACTAACGACCGACGTGACCAAATGTCAATGTTTAGTGCTCCGAGCGTGTTGGGACGCTTCAGAATCAGAAACGGTTTATTGCCCCGTTTGTTTGCACACAAAAGGAATTTGACTCGGTGATTGGTGCGTGACAATAAACAGATTACGCAATAGTATAAAGACAATTCAGAATAAAACAAACTGTGGTATCTGACGCATTGGGAGTGAAAACGGGTTGAGGTTGTGATTAGTACTCACCTCTCTTGGCTCTCTATGGTCCCAGAAAACGTCGTTCTATCGTGTAGCGTTAAGGAGAGTGGAGCGTCCCGAAAAATGTAAACATATCAGTGCAAAAAGAAAATTCCTTCACAGGGGGGAAACCTGGAAATGCTTTTGTTAACCTTTTATCAGCTTTCGTTCGGACTCCGTCAAAGTCTGTTTGCACTGATACGCTTTAATTGTTTCCGGCGATCCGCTCTCTGTAACACCATCTGGTGAACACTATATATACGATTTCTATTGTTTTTGGGGGGACTGTCCCTTTAATTTTTAGATTCTATCCTCACTGGGCTGAAGACGCAGAGCGATCGGCTCGTCTCCGCCCAGAGGGGATTATGTAAAGTGCTCGGCTCTTAGGACGGTCCTTCAGTTCAGGAACATTGTCTCCACTCGTGTTCACCAGCTCAGTGGAGTGTGGAGAGGAGCTGCTGCATTATGGATACGCAGTCAGATACCGAGGCGTGCATGTGGGTGTTCCTCGCCCGACGTGCAGTTGTTTCAGGAGGATGGTACTTCAGGTACTGTGTTGTTTTATGTGTGAACGTCTGCTTTAGGTTGTCGTCACATCTTCAGTGTGTTTTACAAAGGAGACGTTCTGAAGATGTTCAAAATACAGGTGTTTTTAATCTGCAACCTGGTCTCACTCCCAAAGCGTTGCATACAGATGCTTGAGAAGTCGCCTGCGGCGTCTTCGTCCCGACGTACATGGCACCGTCATTATTACACGCTCATAGCAACGAATGTAGCGCAAAAAGAACAAAGAGAATTCAAAAGTTTAGTTACTTTTTGTCACAACGTTGCGTCACTGAGCCACAGGATGTTACGTCTCTAGTTTAAGTTAGGCTACTTCTTTTATCTCAAACCATGATCTAACCCAAACCAAGTCATTTCATTTTACATAAACCTAACCGCAACTGTCTCACGTTAAACACTCAAGAACCTCATAGACACTAAGCTGAGTAACGCCGCAGGCTTCTGCCCAAGCGGCTAAATATGACGAGTAAGGATGAGATTATGTAATCTGTGACAGACCGAACAGAACACGAAGAAGACCAGATTAGAAAGAGACCAGAAGACACTCAGAAGCGGCCTTAACTAGAGCTGAGGATAATTAGACCAAAGACTGTTTGTAAGAAGTGGACATTGGCTGTTTTGAAGCCTTGAGTTCGACATTAGGTTGTCGCCATCTTGTTATTTTGCAACCAGAAGTGACACAAGAGCGTAGAGCTAAGTGCAACCGAATGATGAATAAGATAATTCATGAAGTGAAAAACAGACAATGAAAGGGTTAACATTGTAAGACGAAAACAAGGACATTGACGAAGACTTAAAACTAGAGATTGAGACCATAAACTCATGTTTACAATGTTTACTGAGGTAATAAATTATAATTATAATAAAATAATGCAAGTTTTAGGCTCTTCTGCGTTGGCTTCACTTTGTTCAGACCCGGAGGTTGCCGTCGGATTCGAGCCAATCTAAACTGCAGGATCCAAGAGGAACCAAGAAGACCGCGAACCAAAACCAACGTGACAGAAACTGCAGGATTCTACGGGACCACATCGCCGTTTCAAAAATACAAAAACGTTCTGATTTCATACCTATTTGCAAGACTTCAGGCGATGGTTCCTGCTGTTGAGGTCTTCTCTCTTGTCATGTTTTAATGTCTAAATAATAAACATTATGATACTATAAACAATACTCTTTGTGTCAAAGTCTTTAAAAGTCTTCAGTTTGAATTATCTGATTAAACGGTAGATTCATTTAATGCGTAAAGGAGAGATTGTTTCTCTCACAGCAGGTTGAGTCGACGAGAAATAACCAACCCCGGCAGCCTCTCTGTCAGCAGCCGACAGCCGAGAGAAACTCCAGCAGCCTTCTGCATTGTAAGTATATTCTTTTTTACATATTATTTATGTGGGCTGTCCACTTTAACACATCCAGGCCTCAAACACTGACTGACCCACTTGCTGCTTTGAAGTCTGTGCCCCAAACACAAAGTGTAGCTGAGCCGGGTTGCTCGTTAGTTCTCCAAGTGTTTGGCCCGAAAAAACAAAGTATTGGACAACTTAAGATGTCGACCTGATGGTGGCGCTGGATGAAATGTCATAGGATCACCAAATTCATGACGATTCATCCTAAGGGGAACATGAACGCTTACCAAAATTACAGGTAATCTATCTAAAAGCTGTGGAGACATTTCACTCAAGACCACAACAGTCCACCTCATGGTGGCGCTAGAGGAAAAGTCAGAGGATCACCAAAGTCAGAGGGGTTCTTCCTCTGGGGAACATGAATGTGCCAAATTCACAGCAATAGTATAAAATAAATATACTATAACTCAGACAGACATTGACTACTGGCACTTGTTGTTATATTCAATTATCATCAGTTGAGAAACATAATCGTACATGTTCCGCATCATGATAAAGCTTTTATTTGTGTAAATAAATAGATAAAATGAGACAAAATACATTTAAAAAAAGCAAGTTGTTGTTGGTGTGATATGGGTACTTTTAAGCTTCGTTTCTGTGCGCCTAAACAAAGTCACAAAACAACTACTTAATTCAAAAATACAGAGTAGTTTTACAGGTTAACTGCTGCCTCTGCACACAGAACGTCACTGAATTATTCATGAGCAGTGACAATGAAACACCTTAATGTATGTGGAGTTCTATCTGCTTTCACATTGCTGAGTTTAAGTTCACGTCACTGAGTAATCAGTTCACTATTAATTATTAAATACATGTGGACATCAAACAGCAGCAGGAGCGATTCAATTGCTTCAAATTAGCATTTTTAAACACGTCGCACAGCAGCTTCATTATTCATGTATAACGGACATTGTTTTGATCTGGAGAGGCTGAATCTTATCATTTATTTTATTTTAAAAAAAGGAAAACAAGCAAGCAATTTATTTGGACTTTCCCACACCCTTGACTACAATATCCTCCATTCAATATCTCAACACAGTCTTTCATAATTACCTTATAGACGCTGAATGTATGAAACCTATTTAATAATACATAAATGTATCTGAGAGATGTTTTCATCATTTGCATTGCAGACAGAAGAGCGATGACAGAGCAATAAAGCAGATGTCTCGTGGATAAATCGATATTAAATGAGGACACATAATTATAATTATATCATTTAAAGAGCAAAACTAAAGCTGTGAATTTGATGCTAAATGTACATGTTTGACTCATGAAGGCATGGATTGATACCGGGCACAAGGACCCCAAAGTGTCTGGGGTCCCCACATCTACAGAATGTCACTCAAAGAGACACGTACCAACCAGCAACTCAACGACAGAGGCTCAAAGGAACTACAAAGAGTCCAAAACACTGACTAAGAGACGCAAAACAGTTTAAAAGAGACTCACAACGACTATGAAAAAGGGGCAAAACTATCACAATGAGACACCAATCAACTACAAAGCGGCTCAATAGAACTAAAAAGAGATACAAAACAGCTGCAACGAGACCACAAAGACACTCACAACAACTATGAAATGGGCAAAAGACACGACAAGAAGACACAAACCAACTACAAAAAACACGAAACAACCACAAAGAGATGCAAAACAGCTGCAAAGATACTACAAGGACACTCGCAACAACTATGAAAATGGAGCAAAACAACTACTAAGAGACTGAAAACAAACAAACTACAAAGAGAAACAAATCAACTACAGAGAGACACACAAAAACTGTTAAGAGACACAAAGAAACCCCCAACGACTATGAGAATGGGGCAAAACTACCACAAAGAGACACAATTCAACGACAAAGAGACTGAAAATAAACACAAAACGACGCAAAACAACCACAAAGAGTTGCAAAATAACTACAAAGAGACTCCCAACTATAATTAAAAGTGGCAAAACAACCACAAAGAGACACAAGCAAGAGCTAGACAACTACAAAGTCTTGCTCCTATTGGAGATGTGATGGGGCCCTACTTATACAACATACTTGAGTATTTTACATGAGTATTTTCCTCTTATGCTAATTGATACTTATTTTTAGTATTGGTACTTTTATTGAAGCAAAGGATCTGAGTTTTTCCTCCACCACTAGCTGCATCACTCCATCAGAGGAGTCAGAGAGACTGGTTCTACATGTTCTCAGCAGGTCTAATTTGAAAACGTGCTCAGGCTCAAAAACATTAGCATATGAAAAGGCCCGGCTCTCAACGGTGAGGTGAAAAACAACATGAAAACACGTTTAACAGTTTCATCACACAGATCCTGCACTGATCCCAAATGAGATGCGTGGTTTTTTTCTCCATCATTTCACCAGCCGGGAATGTTTACGACATTCATCTTCATCGCTGCCGCTCATTAGCTCCAGCGTTAGCTTCACCCCGACAATTTTAATTTATGGCCGAGCGAAGCAGCTGCCGGCCTCATCCCGCCTTCTTCCTCTTTACATCTCTCCATCCTGCTGATGGAAACCTCACTCTGTCGGGTCGGATCATTTCTCTGCTGTAATGATGATCTGGAGCTCATTTAACAACTTTTCCTCCTCGAGGGGAACGTGAGCCAAAGAAAATAGACGTGCTCCTTGAAGACTGTTGCTGCTTAACCGAGCATTATAGCAGTTTTACATGTTTAACCTCATTAACTATAAAGTTATAGCCTCATCAAATACTTGATCTCAACTACAGAGGAAAAGAAGGAAAAAATACTTTTTATTATTGACAAGCATTTTCTTCTTTTTGTCCTTTAAAAGCAGTTTTCAAAGTCTGATAATATTATTAATAATGGGTTTTGTCAATCCTTTTTTTCTTTGTCTTACTTCTATTTGATGGATGCTCAAGGCCTAAAATTTGGAACTACGGTTCCCACAATGCTTTGCGAGATATACAGGAAAACAGGAAGTATAATGTTGCCATGGAGTCCGTTAGCGGTCGGCTACAAATCAACCGTTTACTAAGAGGAGTATTTGTTTCAAATGTCACGACGTGGCAAACATGTTTCAGTAAAAAAGAAATGTCAAATCTAAGGGATTCGTCTTAAAAATCTGTGTTAAACAATAACCTTAAATAATCAGTACTGGTCAGATTATAGCTTGGACACTTAAATGTGACAATTTAGATACATAAAAGAAATCAATTGCGGTCCTAAAACTGTCATCCTCCCCATCATCATCCTCCCTTCTTCCTCCTCATTAACGGCTGAGTGAAGTTTAGTATTTCAGTTTATCGGCAGCGTTGAGGTACAACTCTGTCTGCAGCTAATTACTGACCATTCTTTAGAAGACAAAGGGCTCCAGCAGCAGAGATGCAATTGTTGTTGTTTTTAGGGGGGGGGGCTGTGGAGCCTGAGCAGGGTTCTCATTATACTCGTGGGCGAACACTGAATTTCTGCAGGTTTTATAGGTTTTACAGACAGGTGAAGAAGAGGGAAGAAAATGAGCACCTTTTAGAGAGAAACCAGGAAATGTGAAGAGTGTTAAAAATACGAATTACAGGAAAACTTGTTTCAGTCTGTATTTGTTGTGCATCTCTTCTTGGATCTAAAACAACGCTGAGGCCCCGTTACACAAGTCTGATCCAACAACACAACGCCTCCCAAAGCACTTCAACAGGACTCCACCGGGGTTTACCCTCCATTTAGTGATTATCAGGGAAGGGTTTGACGGCCAAACAGCAATAGTGAGGCTGTGAATCCTGCTGGATGGAAACAAGTCGATGCCGTTTATCGTACGGTGGGCACTGATCTACACCACGGAGCGTCTGAGGCTACCTTTAGCGTCTGTATGAGACGTTCCAGGCTTTCAACTAACTCCAAACCCAAACACGACGTCATGGACGTAATTCAGATAGCAAGAAAGACGGCTTAGGGAGGAAACACTTCAAAGTGAAGAAGTTTATCACAAACATTCAACATCAACACATCTGGAGATACGTGGTTTTACCTGGACAGGAAGTGGATGAAAAACTGTCATCTGAGAAGAAACTGGAGCTGTCCAAGAAATGTAGTAAAAAGTACAATATTTACTTCTGAGATGTAGTAAAGTGAAAAGTACAATATTTACGTAGGCGACTGAGGAGTGGAGGAGAAGTAGAAAGTAGAATAAGATGGAAATACTCAAGTAATATACTTAAATACTAATTTTAAGGTACTTTAATAACTGTTGACTTTTTATATTTCATCTCCATCTCTCCTGGACCTTCACCAAGAACTCAGTCTCTGAACAGAACCACAAACACTTTTTCATTACTATGATGATAAAAAACTTGAAGTTAATGTATTATATATTATATATAAATGTAATTTTCTAGGAGACAGTGTTGTGTTGTGTGTGTTTATCGCCTGTTTGTTGCGTCTCTAAAAACAAAGAGCGTGGACATACCACCTGAAACAAATTAAAATTAAATAAAAAAACCTCTCCGAGTCCCTCAGTGAAACGACCTCCAGTTTAAAAAGAAATAAATGACTTGTGTGTTGGGCCACATAACACACACATTGTGTGTTCCTCCCTGTTCCGTGAGCGGACTCTTTTCTGCAGCGTCTGCCTGCAGCTCATATGTCACAGGAACGAAGACATGAATGTCTCCGATGAATAAACCTGATATGAGTCAGTCTGCAGGATTTGCTGAAGGTATAAAAGTGTTGTTTTTTTTATCCCAGAGAACAAACTGAAATGCCAGCGCTCCGCTCTCTCTATATTTGGCTCTTAATTTAGCACGTCGAGGGAAAAGCGGTCGGCGGCTCGCCCCTCGTCTCCGTCTCTTAATGATGCGTTTTAAATGAGCGCAGGGTCAGAGGTCGGTTTAGAGGAAAAGGCCACGAAGAGCTGCTCGATCTCTTGCAGACTGTTATTGTGACTCAGGAGGCAGAGGAGCCGAAGCAGGAAGTGACATGGTGTACAGGTAAAGTGCCCTTTAGCAACACACTGATGTGACCGATCGGTGCGTCAGGTCGACGAATTAAAAAGGTATAATACGCCAAAACAATCAGACCAACCTCGCAATTTACATTTTCCTGATTATCTCTAGTTGAACCACAGTCACAGGAGACGCTGCTCTCCGACTGGCTGCTGAAAATCACATGTGCAGCAGGTAACTATAGCAACAGTACTGGTGCACCAGGCTCCGTTTAACTAACCGGTGAAACTAAGCTAACCGCAGGTTCAAGTTTAAAGACACCTGGTTGCCACAATCTGCATAAAAAAATCTCTTCTTAGAATCAAAATTCTGTCAAATCTGAAGACAAAGACATGATGCATATATTATTTTTAGATTCAGTGCAACTTTTCCTTCTAGAATATGTAATTATCTTCAGTGTCCACTGCAAATAAACTTCCATAAATCTGCTTTGAAAACGTAGGAAAACGAGATGCGTCTTACAACTGCAGAACTTGAATTCACACTTTGAATGGTGCCATTTTACCCAGATGTACAGAAAACCTAGGTTTAAACAAACTCAAGTCGTAGCTCACAGCGCAACTCACTGAACCCATGGTAACATACTTCCTGTTGACATCCCTCAAGGCATTATGGGAGCCAGAGTTTCAAAACGTAGAGCCTTCATAGATGCCGCACAAGATTCGAGCACGCAGACGGGCGTTAATGCGTTAATTATACTCCAAAACACCAAAGAGCTGCAAACTAAATGTTGTGAAGAAGCAAGAGCAACGAGTGCCGTAAATCATCCTCCACAATGCAGAGGAGGGATTGTAATCATCTGTAAACTCATATCTCGTATTCATGGACTACTTTATTGCCTTCGTACAAGCCCTGTAAAGAAACAAGTTAGGTATTAAACGCATTATAAGGCTGAATATCCTGGAAACTATTTGATTTGTTCGCTAAATATTGACTCAAATGTAGATATTTAAAGACCTCCTGTTTCTAAGGCAATTAAAAAATGAATTGGCCTTCTTGGTATAATCCATGTTAAGAGGCGTTCATCACAGAACTATTTGTGACAGGAACGTTTGAAAAGCTCTGATCGCACGCGTTGAGAACCAAGCAAGCTTCAGAGGTGTACGACCGAGTGCTGCAGCCATTTGCGGAGCTTTCGCACACGACTGGCAAGTTTTGTCATTTGCTGGTGCGCGCACCTCCACTACGGTGAGTTTAACTGCACTTTAACTCCCCCCCAAAAAAATAGAAGTAAGGATGCGAGGTGTTAATTAGTGAAGCTTTCGAGGTGCTTTGGAAAGAGCGGGGCTAGCTGTTTTGAGCCATTTCCAGGCTTTATGCTAAGCTAGGCTAACCCGTCCTGACTGCAGCTCCGTACTCAACACAGACATGATACTGATACCCGCCTGAACATCTCAAATATTACCTGAATCTCGCAGTGCTAACAAAAAGTGAAAGATAATAAGTGTGTCCGCCCCGCGAGTCATTGCGACTCATGCTACTGTCTTCCACCAAGTCTCATGAAAACATGGCCAGTAGCTTTTACGTAATCCTGCAGACAAACAGACAACAAACCAAAAACATAAACTGTTCTGAAGTAATTAGAGCATTTGCTAAAATGTGACAACCGTCCTCTTTAAATTAAAATCGTGATTCAGAAAGCATCGACTGCATGTGAACTGCTGGTGAGTTCAGTGTGTGTGTGTGTGTGTGTGAGAGAGACAGCGACAGTGTGATGACAGGCAGCAGGTTTACAGCTGATCTGCAGTCAGGCGGGAGGATAGCCCCGGGGACGGTGGGAGGGGGGAGGGGGGAGGAGAGGGGTTAGTAGACCAATCAGCAGCAGGGAGCTGTCAGGACCAATCAGCATCAGCGCTGCAGAGGATGATGGGACAGAGAGCAGATCTGAACCGGGATCAGCAGTGAATCCTCGTCACTGAGACGCGTCTAAAATCTAAATCTCAGCTTCCAATTCAAAGTCAGCTCGAGTCTTTAAATGTCAAATCAAAATTAGAAAAGCAAAGAATGATTGATATTAAAATAGACACTCTGAAGATCACAGCCTGAAGACACACTTTCATATTTCTCTCGTTATGTTCTTACGATTAGGTTCCAATAGAAGAAGAGCATCACTCTGTTTTAGTTTGAATATAAAAATGATTAACAATTTCAAGTTTGGACCAACAGAGGGTAAAAAGATCTTCAACTGCAAAGATTGAGGGTTAAATATAACGTTGTGTTGGTTCAAAATAACAGAAATGCTCTCTATTACCAGAATAACCATCAAATCCACAACAATCTCTGCAAAGTCCATAATAAACATTTTAGCTAATCCTGAACAGTCTGCAGCCATAAAAAGTCAAAAATAACTCTGAGAAGATCTTAATGAAAATGAAAATGTAACCTTTGAAACCTCAAAAAGATCTGGGGTCAACAAATCCAGAACAGTCCTGAAATTAGTTCGTTGAAATTGAAAGTACATTTAAGATTCATGAATAAAAAGTCAGGGATAAACCTGGAAATACCAATTTGAAAAATAAAAGTAATCCAAAATAAATATGGACAGTCAGAAATAGGCCTTAAGAGAATTTAGAGAAAATACTGAAAAAAAACATAAAAAGTCTCAGATCAAAATGAAGAATACAGAAGAGTAGCGTTGAAGAAATAACCTTGAACAGTTTTAGATCTCACAAATCCACCACATTGAGATTATCTACAGTTTAAAGGGCTGAGTACAATATTTTTGCAGACTCAGTAAAAACATCTGAAACTCGTAATCTCAAACTCAGACGTCGGGTCCCCGTCCCCGTCCCCCCCGGTGGTCCACTTCACGAGCTGAAATCGAGGTGACGGCTGAACGACGGCCCAGTGTCGCCGGGACGGCTGTCAGCGAGCATCACGTCCGGCTAACCAAGCGGGGGAGTACCGCCCCCCCCACACACACACACACACACACACACACCCCCTCTCCCACTCCCTCCACAGCTTAACCCCAAAATGTCACGACGGCGCTCGGCTGCCGCGAAGAGACGATCTGAGGGAGCCGGTTGACGATAATCTGGAGGAACAACGTCAGCGACGACATGCTGCGACACCGACGTACCCCTAGGGGGGTGGGACGCAACACGTCTTTTCTGTTTTGACCCGGTCCTGCGGCCTGCAGCTGGACAACAGCAGGACTCAAGTGTGACTGGTGTTGTGTTCAAGACTGAATGGATCCAGATTTTTAAAATCTGCAAAACTACAACTTCTGTTCAAATGGGACTCGTGGAAAAACAAAAACAGTGCTTTCAGACTTGAGACTTTTAGTTTGTCGACTGCAGGAATAATATTCAGAGGTGTTTTCTCATCAAGTCACAAAAAAACAACAACTCAGAAAACTGTTGATCTGAGAGAGTCGCTGCAGGTGAATGAACGTCTGGATGGATTAGGTCTGTTTGTGGATTCAGTTCATTCAACAGACAACAGTCCGTGTGTGTGTGTCACAATGTTTCTTTGTTAAAGTCACAGGTCATCACAGTGTGTTTCTGTTTGTCCTCGGAGGTGAAGGAAGCCGTCAGATAACCGATTTATGCTTCATCTCGTCAGAGTTTTACTGGACTCGTCCTGTGGTTCTGGTGCAACAGACGAATAATTCAATAACAAGATTATATTATGGATCAAAAACACCCTGAATCCTCTGTACCGAATCCTAAAACATCAGGAACAGCCGTGAAATGTGATCGATAACCATAAAAAGCTCAAAATGAACCATACGAAGCAGGAAGAAGAAGTCAAATAAGAAGCTGAAAAGTCAAAGGCCACCTGGATTTTCAAGAATAAACCTAAAAATTCTCAAAAGAGTTTCGAGAAAACCTGTGAAAGGGATTTGAAACAACCCTGAAAATATGGAGAAAATCCCCAAATCCTCCAGAATAAAAGTGTGAAATAATTCTCAATTTCCAGAATAACCTTGAAATCGCTGGAAAAGTCAAGGCTAATCCGGTAATGCATAGGATAACCATGAAATGTCCAGAATGTCCAGAAGAATGTCCAGAAGTTACATGAATATAAACCGCGGGGCAGTGATCTAGTTGTGCTTTGATGTTTTATTTAAAGGAAACAAACTGAAATCACTAGCAGGAGTTTGATGAGTGAGATTAAACCGACGCTGAAGGACTCGTCCAGGTTACCTCCTCCTCACAGGAAGAAGAACCGTTCAGCAGGAAGCCGGAGGCCCAATCGAGACTCGATTGGCTGGTCAGGCGGAGAAAAAGCTGTCAAAGGATTGTGTCTGTTGTGGAACTCGTTTTAATCTGTAATCTGTTGCTGTCATTAGTTATCTTCTTCAGTTTTTAAAGTCACAAACAACGACGGAAAGGACCCGAACCTCAAACCAGCCAACGGATTCGTACAATATCTTAAAAAAAGTTACGCCTCATTTTGCGACCCTTTTTCGACTAAAATCCGGCAACACGTGTCAATTTCCTGCTCGTTACATGGATTCAGTCTTTTCAAAATGAACTGCCACCTTCACAGGAAACTACTCAGTTAGGTTTAGACAACAAAACAACTTTAGGAAAAGATCGTCTTTTGGGTTAGAATAACTCGTGGAAGTGCCGTACGGTGTTTTGGCCGTCGCCATCTTGGAGTTAAGCAACCATATATCGGAAGTGACCGTATTTGGACTGAGGAGGAGTGACGTTCTTATTTTGTGTACCTTATTTCCTTTACTCAACTTGTGTCCTTTCATATCTTCTCAAAGTGTATCCTTCCCTCTCTCCTCATCTCATTTCGTTTCCTTTCTTCTGCTCGTTTCCTTTCCCCTCCTTGTCTGAATCTTTCAGCAGATGAACAGATAATAAAAATGGCAGCCGTGCACGCCAAATCAAAAAACTGCTGACACTCTCACTCAGAGGCGTGACGGCGAGCAGCAGAGAGGAAGCGACGAGTGTGGGAGTGCAGAGGAAACAAACGAAGCATGAAGTGTGTCCAGAGACAGAAGAAGAGGAAGCAGAAGAAGAAGAAGAAGAAGAAGAAGAAGAATACTCCTCTGACCGACTCATTCAGGCAGAAAACGATTCGCATCTACAGCCCAATAAATGTCAGGTGACCCGTCTGCGCTCGTCAGCGTTGCTTCCCGCTGTGACTCATCAGCGACGCCCCTCACAACATGTCAGAGAGGAGGAGAGCCGGGCCCTAAGGCTGACCTGGAAAAACCAGGGAGCAGAGAGCAAACAAACACTCCACCACGTAGAAGCCGCTGAGCAAGGCACCTCTCCTCTAAACTGCTGCAGGAGAATCATAAGCTTCCAACTACAGAAATGTTTTGTCCTCAGGTTGATGCTTTCTCATCAATTTCCTCATTTATCGTTTATCAGAAACATCTGCTGCAGGTTTTTCCGGTCAAATACTGAGTCATATTCAAATATCCAGTGTGACTCAAAGTCTTCCTGTTGTTGTTGTTTCTTTGAATAAATCTGAATATTTCACTCCGGACCAATCAACACGTCAACATCCCTCGAGCCATGCTGCTAGCCTGGGGGGGGGGGGGGGGGCTAAGTCTAACCCTTACAAAATATGTTTTAATAATTCATCAACTCCCCAGTTGCTTGGTTTCAAAACTTAAGTTTGTCTTTCATGCAAAATATTTCCCAAAGCTCAGGTTTTTAATTTAGGAGAGATTGGACTTAGGCTGTCATAGCACGTGTGTACTGTTGCCACGGTAACGCTTCACTCACGTCATCATCATCATCGCTGACAGCATTACTCTCAGTGTTAGCGAGCAACAAAAGAGAAGACTGAAGGAAAAAAGAAAATCCAAACCGGAGAGAAGCTCAGAATGTTGAAGAATATGAAACGTGAGTTCAACCCATCCATAACAAATACGCACAAGCAGAAGATGTGGCAAAGAATCGACGAGAGAAAACATGCTGTTAAAACAAAACGTAGATGAAAGAAAGAAAAAATAATTTCTCTGAAACATACGTCGAGCTTCAAGACGCTGGTCTTGCCTTCAACGTTTGTTTGTGTGGACATTAGCATGCTAACATGCTAACATGCTCACAATGAAAATGCCTAAAATTCCTAATGCCGAGGTACAATGTTTAACCACATTCATCGTCTTCGTTCAGCGTATTAGAGCCAGCCGGGAACCTCCAGTTCCAACAAGTGAAGGCAACACTGAGGAGCATTAAAGGGCGAGGAGAAGCTCTGCTCCACTTTTAAATACCCGGAGTGGCTTTAAAGACGTCATTATCGGTTTCAAAGAACGACAGCATCAGTCGCTTCCGTAAGTGCCCCCGAAAAAGACACCATCCAATTATTTGGATCGCCGTCTGCAGTCATACCTCAAACATTGCAGCTGCAGTTACACTTGTGCGTCCGGCCTTCACTCAACATCCTGGACCGCCAGGAAGAGAGTGTGTGAACTTGTTCCCTTTAGGCTGAAGCAGGTCAAAAAGGTCAACATCTCCCCCAGCGGCTGCTGTGACTCACAGCGGAGGGTTTCTCCCCTCTAAGCTCGTCATCAACCAAATCCAATACAACAGTTTGAGGAGGTTGGGGTGGGTGGGGGGGTGGGGGGGGCTCAATTACTCTCGTTACGTAACGCCTTTGGGGCGCCGCTGTCCATCAATCAGGAGCTGAGTCAGTTATCGCAGAAAGGCGAAACCTCCGTCTGAAACAAGCTGCGGCTGCTGCTGCTGTCGAGATGAGACGATGACAGCTTGGTGAATTTAATTCAGCTTTTTGCAGGTATAACGTATAATCTCGAGCTGATTGCCTCAGTACATCGCCGCTTGTTTTTGAGTTTGGATGAAGTGTGTTTTATGACTCTTCACAGCCCATTGGTCACCAGTTGTTAGTTGTTTCTTTTACTGTTGTGTATAGAGAGTTAGTTCCTTTAGCTGTTAGCGGTAGGCTAACAGTTCACACTCTGCTGAGTACCGCTCTGCAAAAACAACCAGACTCTACATGCTGAGTTCAGGAGCGACACGAAACCTTATGACAAGTGAAAAAGATTTGTTGAAAGGGGTTTCTTTTATTTTGTCCATTTCCCTCGTCTGTTGGTAATGAAACCAGCTGATGCTGATCTGCAGCGGTCACGCTGACTCCACAGCGGTGTGAAATTTCAGATTATTATACGAGCTCCACTCTGAGCTTTTTTTTTTATGGGTCAGATATCTTCACCTTGTGGCACGACGACGACCTTTTTTATCCGCAACACAGAAATAAATCAAACGGACAGCATAGGCCGAGAGCTGAAATCTCTCACTGTGAGACTGTAAAGGTCTGAATATATTACAGCTAAAAGATCCGTCCACCATGAGTCCAACAGTCAAAGACACTGAGTTATAAACCAGTGACTCAAACCACAGTTGATAAACTGGTCAATTAGCCCACTATGATTTCAGCTCTAATTACATCGGTTAAAGTCTGTTTGGACAAGTCCAGGTCAAATCTTGTGTAAGAGGCGACAAGTCAAGTCATGTGAGACAAGACAAAGTCTAAGTTTTAAGTCTCATGTCACTGGGGACAAGCTTGAGCCTTACAAGTTTTACATCATCTGATACTATTCCAAGTCAAATCTCAAGTCATTTTAACAAGTTTAAAACAAGTCTCAAGTCACTTCAAAAACAGGTTTGAGTCCAGTTCCAGTCATTGGAGACAAGCTAGCCTCAAGTCATTTTGAGACTTGTCTGAGTTGACTCTCAACTCAGTGAAGACATGTCCGAGTGAAGTTCCTTATTTAAGACCATTACAACTCAAATCCCTAGTCATTTTAGTCAAGTCTCATGTTGTATCATACAAGTCAAACGCATGTCTAATGTCAATGGGGACGAGTTTGCATCAAGTTTTACATCATCAAGTCCAAGTCAAGTCTGAAGTCACTTCAAAAACAGGTTTGAGTCCAGTTTCAGGTCATTGGAGACAAACAAGTCTCAAGTCCTTTTGAGAGTCTGAGTCGAGGCTCAACTCAAGGTTGAATTGTGTTTATGAGATTTTCATTTTGAAGTATTTGTAGAATACAATAATAAACAGTACAATCAAATATTACTGTGTACTCTCCAGATTTCTACATTGGTAAGTATGTTTGTAGGCGTCTCTCACACACACACACACACACACACACACACACACACACACACACACAC
>NW_022280032.1:861332-862589 GCF_004355925.1 Anarrhichthys ocellatus
AAAAAAAAGACACAGTGGTTAAGTGACTACATGCAAGTACATTTATTCAAGTGGTGTACTTAAATAGCGGCTCTATTATCATTAATATTATTTATTTTACGGTTTTTATATCATTCAGTGGTGGTACTAATGTATTTGATTCAGAGCATATTCACATTTTGGTAGAAGTACGTATGATTTAGCGTCCAAATACAATTTTTCCAAACTATTCTAAAAATGTTTTGACCTGATGTAGGTTTCTGCATGATGACAGTGCTACATATATGTATTTATATGCTTATATATATATAGTCAGTGTATTACCTGCAGTAGATGGCGCTTGGACCGATAGAGGCAGTGGTAGACCAGCAACTCCCGTGTTCTGCTCGGTAATGTTACTATTTTTGTCAATGGGGTCTTGTGGCTTTAAAGAGTGAAATAACAGCGTCAGAAAGGGCTGCCTGACAGTGAGGTGAAGCAGTTCAAATGTTCCAAACATGGCGCACAGTGAAACTGATATAGATTTTATTTTTTTTATTTTTTTTTAAAGGCTACAATATGTTTTTCCACAGCAGCTTTATCTTGCCATCACAGCGCTTTCTGACGGGGAACTGAAGCTGTTATATCACTCTCTTCAAAGCCACCAGACTAAATTAGTCATTTTTACCTCGCAGAAACACAGGAGTTTAAAAAACTCGGAAAAAGAGCGCAGATGGAACCACCCTTTAAGTTCAATTTTAAGATACTTGTACTTACACTTTTATTCTACTACATTTCAGAGGTAAATATTGTACTTCATACTCTAGTACGTTTGAAGCTAAAGTTGATTTTCAGGTGAATATGATTCTGTGTTATTGATTTAACTCAGCAAATGTATGCAAAGTGTTTAGCATTAGCTTCACCGAAAAGGACTTCTGATACTTTGACTGAGAACACTTTTACTTGTAGTACAATACATAAAATAACTGCTGTTTTCTGCCTCATGGAGTACTTTCTGTAAGAACAATAACTTTTATAGACATTTTCAATGCAGAGCTTTTACTTGTGGTGAGATGTTCATATTGCAATAAAGCACAAGTTAACCACTGAAACTCTTGACCTTGCTGACCTCCGGTGGTTAAGCTTCTCACCTCGCTGCAGTGATGTACAGGTGTACTCCAGGACCCTGTGACATCACTGGTGGGTGTGGTTACAGGTGCAACGACGCCCACTGACGACCCCCCCCCCCCCCCCCCCCCCCCCCCCCCCACACCCCCACCCTCTCACCACAAGTACAAC
>NW_022280032.1:862689-883714 GCF_004355925.1 Anarrhichthys ocellatus
CACACACACACACACACACACACACACACTTAATTGAAATGGCGGAGTCTTGAGTTTAAATGTTAGCGACTACAAACCAAACTCCTGCGGTCCGTCCCAGTGATCCGTCAGCTGCAGCCGAAGGTTGTGACGGCGCTGGTGAGCGGCAGCAGGGTGAGGAAACCTCTGCATCAGCAAAATCTGGCTCCCCCTCCCCCTCCTACCCCTCCCCCTCCCCCTCCCCGAGGCCTCTCCAGCTAATTTTAGCTAAGTGATGTTGTTGGGCCTGTTCTGTTCTCATTAAGCCGGCCGGGGTGCAACACACACACACACACGAATCACACAGCTCATCGCTAATTTAGCGCAGTGGAATTTGTTTTCTGTCACGGCAACAGCTGCGATCTTTTCTTTTTTTTTTTATGTCTACGAAGAAACAACATACGTCTGAAAACGTTATCCGCGCTGCATCCAGCTCCGAGGGAGGATGCCGATGACGAAGAGCTGGAGACTGAACATGCTTCCTCCACGACGGAGAAACATTTATTCAAGTTTGTTGTCTGCCAGCAGGTCTCCCTGCCTCTTCACCTAAACAATATAGAGGAAGAATAAGTCATCATGAAATACCTTCCTTCACTTTATGACAGACTAGTTGTACTGTGTTTAAAAAAAAACAGAGGATCCTCATGATCAAATACAAGACACACACAAATAAAGACCTTCTGCTCTGCTCAGTTCAGCTAACAAATAATAACAACCATCGGTTAAGTTGCAGTATGATTGATATGATAACTGTTTGATTTTTCTTAATTGTAACCTCGGTGACAAGTCTGTTAACCAAAACCAAATTATATTCAGTCTCATCGGATTTTGGCAGGAAAACTAGTTCACGCAAATCAAGTTCAGGTCTGTGGCGGAAATCGGGCGTCAAATCGTTTCATTCAGTTCAAAGATTCGTGGTCACTGATTGTGTGTGAAAGACCTTTAGCGTGGACTGACAAACAGGTTTTTAGAAGGCACAGGCAAACTGCTTGGACGCCTCTACTCCGACCTCGTTTCACGAAACATGTCAAAATGAGGGGTAATGAGCTCATGTTGCAACAGGCAACTTTGGTTGAACGGACCTTTAATCAATAATGAGGCAGGCGAGGTCGGCCTGTTTATGGAATTGTGTTTAAAGAAATCCCTCGGGACATGTTTAACTCTTATAATTAAATCTGCTTCTTCTACCTCGTTAAAAATCCTGAATCTAGAATCTATTTTAACTGCTGGACACAAGACGTCTCCGACTTCTCAGTAGACGTGACCTGGAAGCGTAAAGTCTCCACATCAAACTTGTGCAAGTTTCATGCCGGACAAACGACCGGCTTCCAAACACAAAATCCAGGTGAGAACACAGAAACTCTCCCGCGTCAACAGATGAATGTGAAAACAGACTCTGCACACTGAAGCTCAAACATCCAAGTGAAGTAAAACACATTTTGAGGCGAAGAGCGACTTTAAATTCAACCAAATTAAACATTTCCCTTTTGGCTCAGAGAATCAGAAATCATTGTGGCAGTCGTAGTGAAAATTGTCATTTTAAAAAGGAACGCTCTGTAACTCAAACCCGTTTTCTGAGCTACAAGTTAACAGACAAAAAGGTCACGGCGCCTTTTCTACGGATGACAGCCGACGGGCGGTTTGTTCATGTTGTGTGAGAGCGTCACCTCCAAAGAAAAAAAAAAACAACCTCTTTTCCGTTTTCACTTGAGCAGCTTCAGGATTGTTTTTAAATCAACACCAGATTTATGCTGACGGAGAAAACAAACAGTGGTCCTCTCACTCTGATAAATAAAGATATAACACCCTGTCTGGGTTAAAACCGCTCGTTTCTTCTCCACATCTGCTGCAGCAGAAGTAACAGGAGGTTGTCACGTGGTGACAGTAGGACGTTTTTTTAAAAAGGCACAGTCCCAGAGTGAGGATTCTCTCCCTCTCCCTTTGCAGCTTAAAGGGGCAGTTCACCCCAAAATCAAAAATACATAATTGTTTCCTCTGACCTGCAGAGCTGTTTATCAATCTAGATTGTTTTGGTTTGAGTTGCCGAGTGTCGGAGATAGACTGTAGAGAGGTCTGCCTTTTATCTAATAAAATGGAACTATGGCACTCGGCTTGTGGTGCCATCTAGTTCCATTATAACAGAGAGAAGGAAAAACAATATGTCAAACACTCACAATCTAGATTCATAAAAAGAACTTCAGGTTTCAGGAAAAACATATTTTTTTTAGGGTCAACTGCCCCTTTGAAAGACAAACTTCCTGTGTGACAATCTTATCTTGAGACGGACTAGACTGTCCTGATTGGGTGCAACATAATTTGCAAGAGAAGTGACACATTCCGGACTCATTGGATCCAACAAGAGTAGAAAAAGAAAGATTTGTTTGCAGTACGGGAGCAACCGCACCGATTCAACAGTCACCCGGCGGCGTTCTCTTACCTTGAACAGTCGCAGGATATTGGCCACCATGATCGACACGGAGCTGGCCGACGCCCCGATGACGCCCACCACTTTATCCGGCTTGGCGAAGATGGGCGGGTCTCCGTTGGCGCAGCGGACGTCGGAGCCGTCCCTCTCGATGAGCGCCTGCACAAAGGTGAGCGACTGCTCCAGGGCGTAGGTGTCGCGCGAACACGTGTCCAGGATGCGCGCGCCGAGCGTCATGTTGGGCAGCAGCTCCGGGTCCTTGTTGATGAGGTCGATGGCAAACAGCATGGCCTCCAGCCGGTGGATGCCCTTCTCTTTCTTCAGCTCGCCGCAGGGGACGCCCCTCTCGCCGCGAGCGTGCACAGGGAACAAGCCGCCCAGGATGACATCACCATCCAGGCGGATGGAGTGGCCGAAGTCCGGCAGGGTCTGCTGGGAGTCAGCCAGCACGCCGGGCTTCTGGGCGGCAGCGGCGGCTGAGCCGAGCAGCCAGCAGCTCTTCAGCATCAGCAGGGAGAGGACGCAGTGGCCCGTGACACCCGGGGGCTTCAGGCCCCTCGCCATTGTCCTGTGAGTCGAGCTGCGGGGAGAGGGAGCGGTGGTGTGATCGCACAATCAGCAGGTAGGTGGCGCCGGTTGCTGGAGTGGTGTGGAAGAACGGGACAAGCCAGACCATGGGGGTCCCCCCGTCACCCCAGGGCAGGGTCAACCACGGCGGGCGGTCCCACCTACGAACACTGACCCGGGAGTTGTCCTGCGGTACAGGTTCCTGTGTCGGACATGGCGGTCTGCAGACGAGGAGACGGAGCTTGGCGGTCTCAGCGGCTCCAGTTTCACATTCTTCCTGAAACCTGTTGGGAGATCCAGACCGGGGAGGAAATAATCAATATGTGATCAATAAACCAGAGAATATAAGCATTTCAGGGTCTCCAGCATTCTGTTTTGTACGCTTCCATTCAAACATGGCATGTATGGATCTTATTAATGTCGACTGTGAGGTCATTTTCTTTTACTTACCTTAAGATGTTTGACGTTTCTACCCAAACTTTGATTAATTTCCGTTGAAATATTTCTCATAAAGTCACACGTTTCATCTTCTAATTTAAGTTGAACACAAACAAGAGTTGAATCAACAGTTTATGGTGGAACTACCTTCTTTTTCTTTTTTTACCTGGTTGTTTCCTGGCTTCATGTTCGACTCCTCAATCAAGACACATCATCAGTTAAAATGGCCTCTTGTGCTCTACAAGCAGGAAGTGGAACAGACCAACTGTCTCTGATCGGGAGGGGGGGGGGGGGGATTCCAACACGTGGAATAAATCGGATGGTTTGGCACCTCTTGTATCGATCATGGAGACATGTGTTAAAACTTTGTGCTATTTTTCTCTGTATTGAGTGTCATACTGTTATACAATTTTTCTTTTTTGCAACAGAAAAATCCAAAGAATGTGTTATATATTTACACCACATTTGGTGCAGACATTCATGGTTCCCAGAGGATGAATTCTATTAACTTTGGTGATCCTTTGACTTTCCCTCTAGCGCCACCGGCAGGTCAAAGTTTTCCCTTGTCTTGTGAAACATCTCAACATCTAAAGGATTGGCACCACATTTGGTGGAGACATTCATGTTCTCCACCAAAAACATAAATCCCCCATAGACTTACATTGTGAAAGAGACAGCGGATTTTTATTTTTATTTTATTTAGGTTAATCAACTTCCCAGTATGAGCACATAGTCGTTATTATAAACATTATGTCCTAAAAGTTGTAAAATGCACTAATAGAGTTATAATGAACTCCCATTTGTGGGAATGAGCCCGAGACAGAGCGTCTGGGAGGCGGGGTTAAAGGAAACGATAGAGCGCTGACTCTCTGGGCCCATCAATGTGGAAGATCTGGGTAGTTTCATACCCAGAAGACAAACTTTTTTCCGGCTTCATGCACCACTGAGTGACTTTCACAGGAATGCTGTTTCCTCCAGTGGCCAATCAGCAGTCCCCTGCAGTGAGTAATCCCATCAGACTTAACCTCTTGGCAACTTGTTCTGTTGATTAAATCTTATCTGCACTTAGACATGCACCATATTAGAGTTTAAAGGTGTATTAAATTAAAGAATTGAAATTAAAAGCAGCATATAACAGAAATGAGGGCACACAAATCAACAACAGTTTAGTGGTGTTGCGTAGATGAAAACTACATTTTTAATTGGCCCAGTGTTTGTGCACGTAGAAGGAATTTGCATCTCTCTCATTGTACTTAAAACAAAAATAGAGCACTGAAGAAAAAACTGTGTAAACAAAGAACCTGCGCTTTTGGTCGTTCATTACGGTGCCACCACGCGGCAGATTGGAGTCCTATTTCTTGGGAAGCTCTGGCACATCATTTCCTGTTTTTTGGCCAAATTTCATGTTTTATTTGTATTATTATAACAAGATTACAAGGTGGTGGAACAAACCTTGGTGCTGCTTATTTTTTAGCCATCCTTGTCCCTGACCTCAGTGACTAACTGGAGCCAAAAGAAAGGTCTGGTATCTACATACTTTTGGCCATGTAGTCTATTTAAACAGAGGGTTACATTGTGAGTTTCTTTCTTATCTCATCTTTTTCATACTTTCTTCTTCCCACATACATCTCAAATCTAAAATATGATTCATCAAACACACACACACACACACACACAGGCAAACACATGTATAACATATGCCTCGTGCTACACTCCACGTTTACACACGCGCTGAATAAAATAAAATTCGTAGCCTACACTACGATCTCAAGCACAACTGCGCGCACTCGGGCACGAATGCATCCCACCCTCATGAGTGCGCGCGAACACAAACATTCGGTTCAGTTTCTTAAACACACGCGCGCACGAGCGAAACAGCGCGAGCTCAAGTTACATTCCAGCAGAATCAGCTGATGTCAGAAATGATTCATCTGATCTGAAACCAGGCGAAACACACGACACACGTACAGCAGTCTGAGTGCCTCGTTATTGATTTACAGGCGACTGGTCAACGAACTAATTGATTGATTGATTTTACTGGTTGATTGACAAAATAATAATCTGCACTATGTCACAGTGAGAGCTCGTATACAACATAGTCCCATCCCAATAAACCAAGAACAACGCAGATAAATAAACTGTTTTAATAATCTGCAGTCAGCTCTTTAATTGATCATTGATTGGTTGATTGATCCTGTGAATTGTGAATGCTGCGTGATGTGTTCAGGTACCTTTTTTGTTTCCTCTCTGCAGAAGAAGCAGGTGTTTCCTCCCTCGGTGTCACAGGTCAGAGAAATGTTTTCTGTCTCCAGCTGTTTGTCACATCACACAAACATTTCCCTCTGAATTCCTCCGCCCGGAACTCGATCGGGCTCCGCATCAGCACCCATCAACCAAAAAATAGATTAAAAAAAATACAAATGTATTTAAAATCCACTTTTTTTTCTGTCCCCGCTAGTTGGAGATCACGATCCGGAATGAGAAGCGGTAAATTCCTCTGAACTGCAGGTTTTAACTGACGCTCCGGATTCACCTGCAGGTGTCGGTTCGACTCCGCCCGCCGCCCAGCCGGGGGGGTGATGCTCCGGATCCCGGGTTCCTCTCCTCGCACAGACCGCACTGGTCGCTCTCAGAGCAGTGCGCCAGACTGGTCGCTGCACGGCAGAGACATCTTCACATCAGGGTCGGGATGTTACAGAGGACCGAAGTCACGGACGCGCTTCTTTTCTTTTTCTCCGCTTCTCGCAGCTCTCCGAAGTGCGCGGTGCGGTGCGGTGCGGTGCGGCGCGGCTGTCCTGCGTCACAGGAAACACGGAAGGCTCTCGCGCTCATCACACCACCCGAGTCCAGGCTGATGGGGAGTCTGAGGGTCGCATCCAAGTTCCCCCCGGTGACAGAGCCGGTCTAGGGGTCCTAGGGTGGGATGATCCAGGTCCTGATGGAGAGGAAAGTGCGTCCTATAGGAGAAAGCGCGCGCGCGTTTGTGTGTGTGTGTGTGTGTGTGTGTGTGTGTGTGTGTGAGTGTGTGTGTGTGTGTGCGGCTCGCGCAGAGACAGATGAAGTTAATGAGCTTGATCACGCAGTGTGTCAGAGAGAGAGAGGCTGCATGCTGAGAGGTGAAGCAGCGCAGATGATGGAGGCAGGTCGCCCCCCAGCGGACAAACTGCGCAACTACACGCAAACCGCCGCTTCAGCAAAGACCTCCATCTACTGACGTTTATTGATGCAATTTAAAGAGTCACTGGTCTGATTTTTTTTATTGTAATAGAATACTGAACATTAATAAGTGGTCTTAAGCATGTCTTAAAATAATACTCATAAAACTCATGATACTCAAATTAAAATAATACTCACATGCCATATGTATTTAATTATTATCATTATTATTATTGTCATATGTTTTATTATTATAGTTAAATTCATTATTTGTTATTATTGATTATTATCATATTGATACAGACAAAAAACTTCAGTCAGATCTAACCAATGCAGATGCAGGAAAAGTCAGCGGTGGAAACTTTTAAAGGTGTTTGAATTGTTTATTAAAAAGCATCCCCTGCTTTATGGTCTGTGTGACTCTAAATGGACCATAATGTACTAAATGAACATCATGCTGTATTGAAGAAGACTTGAAACTAGAGATTGAGACCATAAACTCATGTTTACAATGTTTACTGAGGTAATAAATCAAGAGAGAAGTAGAGTCATTTTCTCATAGACTTCTACACAACCAGAGGAGTCGCCCCCTGGTGGACACTAGAGAGAATGCAGCTTTAACACATGAAGCATTGGCTTCACTCGACAGAACCGGAGGTTGTCGCCTGTTAAGAATAAACAGACGCGTCACACACCTAAGCCACGCCCCAAACCGCTTCACTTTGTGTCCACCAGCTTCAGAAAATATACAAAAAAAAGAATTACATTTTAAAGATTTAAGTTTATATCAGTTCAACACACAACACTTTTTACATTTTCTCTGATGCACTAGCAAAAACAGCCATCATGTAGTATTCTTTACATATTTATTGGTATATTCCAAAGGATCTGTTGTTTATTAATGAAATACATAAACCAGAGCTTCAGTCTCACCAGGCTGTAATATTTCATGCGGAGGACCAGACACTATTTGATCCATTGTTACATTAAAGTTTGAAGGCCAACTGTACCGCTTCAGGTATGTGGTAAATAATGATAACAATTCCCAAAAAACTGTTGGAAAACAGGACGCTGACCTCTCGGGTTTGAGAGCCGGCTGAAGAGATGAGATAAGATTATGAACTTTGTTGCCAGCGGCTGAAACCTTCTCTGCTTTCAACAGCACATAACAATAACACATATTTGTCCAAAAATAATAGAATTGATATTGACAAATACAGTGAAGCAAATGGCTGCCTGTGATCAATGTCATTATGACGGATTAAAACATGCTGAACCACCAGACCGGCCCTTTAAAAGCTCAGAATCTGTAACTCTGAACGGGTCACGACGGTTAAACCATCAGCATGATTTTCATGAGACTAGCAGCAATGTTCAATCTTACCACAGATTCAATCATTTTGTATTTCCTAAATGTACAGGCAGTGATGGTACAGCACGGCAGCCCAGACTCGGTGTTACAGGTGCGATGATGAGGTCGCTGCAGGGTTTGAGCCGCCGTACAGATTCAGCCTCAGAGAGACCAGCGTCTTCCTCCAGGTATTCAAAACTCCAGATTTAGTCAAAGTACATTTGGATCTTGTGTGGAAGGAAAGTACTGGTGCACTCACCTTTATGTTGAAAGGTTTAAGTATCATGAACTTCTCTAACATCACAGCTGGACGTGGCCAGGTGTGGTGTGTCATACTTGTAAAGTGCAAGTGGGATTATTAATTATTAATAAAGTAATTCTTCATCATCTCTTTTCAAGAGTTGGAAAAGTCATTATTCATAAGCTCTGAAAAGACTTTATTTCACAGGTCCGACAAAATCATAATCTTCTGTCCAGGACTAAACATTATTTTATTTTAAATGGCTACTTGTACAACACATTTTAGTTTAACAACACACACTCGTAGGTTTAGCGTAGTTAGTGTGCGTAATGCTAGCGAGTGTCTGGTCGTGTACGTAGCAGTAAAACATATCGTCATTCCACGATTCATATGATATTTGAAGATAAATTACTTCTTATTTTCATGTGTCAGAAACACGTTTCCGGTCGTTTCATGCATACCGCCTTTTCAAAATGAACTTTCATCTTTACAGGAACAAACTTTGTTAGAAAAAAAAACGAGAAAAAATCGTTGTTTGGGTTAAAATAACTAGAGAAGGGCGGAGAACCCTGAGAACCACAAGAGGTCAAGTAGCTGGGATCCAAAATATTATGTTGTTAGCGGACAGACACAGAGGTGCAAACTCACTCACTCACGGACCACATTATCACATCCACATGGGGGAGAAGATAATATGAAATGTGATGATATTAATAATACGCTTCAGCTAATTCTTGCAGAAATGATATTTTAGTGAGTTTGAAGTGTAGTAAAATTCTGCAGAGGAATTTAATGTGTGAGAATCTGTAACTGTAGACAAGTGATTCACAGACACATGTTTATTCATTTTGTACATTATTAATGCAATGATGGTCCATCAGGACAGAACGCAGGATAAAAAAACAAAACAGATCTCTGTCTTTATGAATCGATCCTCAGAAAATGTAAATACGTTTTGATCATTTATTGATCAAAAACTCTCAACAATTCTCGGCGGTCGGCTTCTCCAGTGTGAGGTGCTGATGGTTTTCTCTGTTTTCTATCATAGTAATCATAGTAAAGTGTTTTTGGACGCTTTGGACTAAAGCAATAGTGAATGAAGTGATGATGATAAAAGCACATTGTAATTAGAAAATAAATAATTAAACTTTAATATTATTACCAGTTATTCATCCTTTGTACTGACTCATGTCAATCAAAGCATGAAACGTGAGTTACGTAATATTATCTACGAGGATAAATGAACAAGACGTTTACTTCCTGAACCAGAGGCTCCTGAAGTAGCTCTTCCCAGTTAGAGACTTTATAACCAACAGGTGTTGACTTGGTTACAGGTTGGAAAATGAAGTAGCACCAGGGTTTGAGCCGCCGTACAGATTCTCCCTCAGGAAGACCAGCGTCTTCCTCCAGGCGTCTTCCTGAGCGCGAGAATGTGCCACCATCTCTCCGCCCCACAGAACCATTACTGCAAAGACAACAGGCAACTCAAACAGCCGTCCAACCTCCAAACTCAAGTCATCTCGCTCTCACAGAGTCGGTATTAATTCATGCACCACATTAAGACACATACAGTGAGTCTACCGCTCATCCACCTGAACCGTGCACTAAATCTACAGCTTAGCCGTCTCTAAACTAAAAGTCAGCTCCTCTCCTTCATGTCGCACATTGGCCGCTGTGGCTCCGCACGAAAAAACACATCATCCAGATTCTTAATATTAACTTATTATTAATAACTTTGTGTTCTTCTCTGAACCCCTCTGGACAACTGTCTTTAGCTTAGCATTATCTGTCCTCTTTCGTGTGCTTCTTTAATCCCGTTACCTTCGTGAGAGCAGGAGGCCTGTTGAGAACCAATCGAAATCTAGACATCACCTAAGATTTCAAACCATGACTACAAATAAGATCTTTCAGGACACTTTAAGGAGCGGCAGGAACCCCGTGAAGGTGCACCTACCTGTCTGAAGTTGGGGGGTGACTATTTTGAAGTTGCTGGCTCGGGCGAACGGCGTGAATGGAGGTTCGATCAGGTGACCGGCGTTCGTGTACGACAGGACAGTCAGCAGGTGTTCGTTCCCCGCCCGCTGCATCATCTCCTTCATCTGGACAACAGGAAGTAGAAGAAGATCGTCTCTCATGATTTAAACCGTCTTCCTCTTTTACAAATGTGCACTCCCTGGCCGTTGTATATATCCATACCTACATGTATATATATTTGTATATATATATATATATATATATATATATATATATATATATATTTACGTGTATATATGTGTGTGTATATATGTATATATGTACACACACACACACATATAAATATATACACACATATATATACATCTTTGTATATGCATATACATATACACATATATATAATATGCCGTCATGTCAGTAAACTCACGTCCATTGCAGACTCGTAGGCGGGCCAGTTCTGATCGTCCTCACCCACAACCAGCAGCAGAGGACACTGGAGACGTCCCACCTGCTCAGACACAAACAGCAGCAGCGTTTCAGCTTTCATACATAAACCTCCAGTTTAGACTTTCATCCCCTGCGGTCACCTGTGGAGATATTACTCAGGACTAGAATTCATTCACAAATACTTCAGTTCTTAGGATTTTCTTTTGTACTCCAAGCTGCTGCTCCGTCTCCAAAACGGTTGTTGTTGTTGTTGTTAGCACCGTTAGCCGCCGGCTCAGCCATCGCCATGTTGAGAGCGGCGTGGAGGCAATAGATATGTTCTGAATTTCGTATTGAGCACCATTAACTACGACAGCTGTCAGAAATCTATTACTCAAAGGAGCAAAAAGCTTTTGTTCTAAAAATGTCGAATTACACCTTTTTAATCTTGCACAACAAATGTTTTCTGCATCACCTGCCAACACATGTGGAATTAGTGGCATTTATCTGTTGATTTTGGAGATGTTCCCTATTTTTATCAACTTGAAAATCAAAATACGACTCAGAAGACACACAGAGAGGCAACATGAAACAGTTGTCCACCTGATTAGTTGTAAGAAGCAACAAAAAGATACTATGGGCTGGTACGGTAGTTGAGTGATTAAGTGGTAGTTGCAATGTTCATGGTTTAGTTCTTGCTGGAAAATATTGTACGATTAAATAAAGCCCAAACTCACACTAACAAATAAGTAATAACAAACGCAGTAAAGGTTCTGTCTGGTGGTACTCACGTCCACTTTGAGTGAGGGGTCGGTGGGGATGGGCAGCAGCAGATCTCGCCAGATCACATGGTTTTCCTCGTTGAATCGAGTCTTATCACTATTTCTGAGAGGACAAAAGGGATAGATAGTTTGTCCTGAGGGCGGCGCTAGAGGAAAGATCACGGCGTCATTGGAACCTAAGGTTCATTCTCTGGGGAGCAGGAAAGTCATCAGCACATTTAACGACAATCTGACCGTTAGTAGTTGAGTGGTTGAACAAAGAAATTCTGAAAGTAACTGAAGTCAGATCAACTTACTTGTTAAGGAAAGCCAATATTTGTTCCATAGATCCGTCGATCGGCTGCACATGACTCCCACTAATACACACTGCACACCTGAGCTGGGAGACCACACACACACACACACACACACACTCACACACAGGTTTACACATGATCAGCTGAGACTGAAACCTGATATCTGAACTCATGATAAAGGACAAGAAAGATCCAATAAGTGTGATAGCACATTTCCACTATGACTTATCTGTTTTTATATTGTGACCACTCAGTGTTTTGGCCCTTTTTGTTTTAGTAAGGTGAATGAATGTCAGACATGGTCACTGAGGGTCCTCTCAGGTTGAGTAATATTAGGTGTGTGTCTTAATCAGGGGCATGATGTTGTCAGCTTTGATAAGGGGCTGAATGGGGATGCAATCAGTGGACCATTCAATGGTTGACCACTGAGAGGTCCCTGTTGTCCAGATGTCCTAGTGATGAACTCCCTTTATGAGTCGTACACAACCAACCCTCTGGGTTCTTCCTCCTTCAGACCGCATTGCATTCTGTACGACGATTGAATCTTCTCTGCGCAGAGAATAAATACTTTAAAGACAAACTTCTTTTCTCAATGTTTCTTCATTTCAGTACCAGAGGACTCACTCGGTACTGTTGAATAGTTTCTTCCACCACAAAGTGACACGGAACAGAAAAAGTACACAGGTCAAATGGTCACTTGAGGCTCCTGAAGAGAGTTGATCTTTATAGACCTCCAAGTTAAAATGCAAAACTTTACAGCAGAAACAAACACCTGGTTTATCACCTCTATAGAGACTATACATGCATTAGCAGAATAACTACATAAAACAGAAGCCCCGAACATGTCTGCAGTCTATGACTTCAACCAGACACATTAAGCTGCGTCAAGATGACGACAGTAACTCTGTTATAGCCGTCTTACCTTCACTACTTGGGAGTAAACCGCCAATCTAAAGGTGATACTGGTGCCGAAGGAAAGGCCCAACATGCCGATCCTGCTGCTGAGGATCTGAGGATGCTGCTCCAGGACTCTGTAGGCCGTCTGCAGCAGAGAAACATGTCAGAGAAAGGTGTCACACATCATTGGTAGATTGGTTTTAAAAACAGTAGTAGTATCATCGTACACATACATGAGATCTGACCTCTATGTTTAAAGGGATAGTTCAGTGGCAGGAGCAGCAAAATGTATTTTAAAAAATCAAAATCAGTTTAAGTGTAAGCTATATTTATAGTATTTTCACACATGGAACCGAATGGAAAGTGTAACGTATCTATGCTGTTATTGTCAAGCTTTAGAAAGTAAACCTGAAATAATATTGTTAATTGGCAACACGTTTCCATAAACCAGCTCTCGTGATGTCTCAGTACTTTACAGGCTGCTGTAATCTGGGTGTGACCTTTGACTCCTTTGAAAACTGTCAGTCAGCTGATATTTGTCTCATTTACGTCTTGAAAACAGAATTCGCACATCTGGTCTTGAAGAGAGAATTTCTATCTCAGATTGATCTGTTTTTTCTATTAAACGTTTTTGTCTGTGGAGTTGTTGCTGATCTGACCCGAGGGTCTGAGGATAGAGGGTGTCGAGCCGTCTGAGACAAATTCATAATTTGTGATTTTTTTTGGAATAATCACAAACCTTTCCTTCCTCCAGCCAACAAACCCCGGTGCCAAGTGTCGACCTAGTGAACATGTATGAATATATCACACCACTTGAGATACATCTTTGATGTGGAGAGTTTATTGAATAAATCAAAGCCTTCAAGGGTCAGGCCCTGTGTTTAGTGGACATGTTGTAATAATAATAATTATAATGTTAATCAGGTTCAGGTCTCTTCACAGTATTTCTAAAATCCTGCGGTCCATGAAGGGACAAACATTACGACTTCCTCCAGTTATCTTTAATTACAACACTCGTCTCTGATCTGTGAAAGGTGAATGAACCTTTGTTCTGTGTTGAATGGTTTATTGATCTATAAACACAAAGATAACAGATTCACATCCTGGTGTGTGCAGAAAAGACTTCTAACTACATAGCTCAACATGAACCTGACTGTGTGTCTCACACCTAAAATAAATGATCACCGAGATGCAGGTTGCAACAAGAACAAGCTGCTCCTAAAAGGCTTTTGATGCACGTGGAGATTGTTGGTGAAGAAAAAAACAGTTCGATCTAAAACAATTAATATCAGCTTATGTTCAGGTTTTACTTTTTGAACCGATTAAGCTGTTTTTGAAGCAAAATGTCAAACTATATCAGCTTAGAGCTTCTAAATTATGAGGACTTGCTGCTTTGTCTTAAGCCAAGTTCACACTACACGACTTTCAAAGTTGAGAAATCGCCGTACGGGTCACACGACACAACTTGCTGTGTTGTCGGGCTGCATGATTCCTTTAACACCGTGACATCTGTACACCAACCTTCGTTAACATAGAAGCAGATTCCGCCTCCCGAAATCTGCTTCTATTATAACGAAGGTTGGTGTACAGATGTCACGGGAGTACTCCTCACTCGTTCTGGTCGGTGTTTACATCCCACCCCAGGCCTGTGTGAGTGAGGCGCTCCAACACCTGGCTGAGCAGATCACCAACATGGAGCACAAACACCCAGACTCCCTGCTCATTGTTCTTGGGGACTTCAACAGAGCAAACCTCAGCAAAGAACTGCACCAGGGACAAAAACACACTGGACCACTGCTACATTGTAATAAAGGACGCATATCGCTCTGTCCCTCGTGCAGCTTTGGGACTCTCACTCAGAATTTCTGTGCGATACACCGACATGCCTCTTGGCTCACGCCTTTAGAAAAGTTCACACGCGGTGCTCACGTGGCAATGTGCGAGCGCAGAGCCCAAACTGGTTTGCCTCCGATCTTTTTAAAGAAATATATAAATGAATGATAAAAAAAAACCGATTCAACAAAACCCTTCCCTAACATTTAATTCCTGGTGGAGTGGAGAACACTGACCAGCTACACCACTGTGTAGTGAAACCAAATACAACAGCACAGGAGAGAAAGTGTGAATAACATTTCATTTCATCGGGTCTCTTCACTTGCTCCGACATGTTCTCAGTATTTCTAAGATCCTGTGTGTGACCCTGAGGTTGATGAATGGGCGAACACTATTTGCACTGTTAGGAGACGTGCGTGTGCAATCGGTGATGACGATAGAAACAAAGTCTGTACGTTCTGCATGAACGTGTTTTACGTCAGTTTTACCTCAAAATACTCGGTGTCCACCATCTTCCCGGTGTCCTTGGTGATTTTAGGTGTCAGGTAGTCGAGGGCCAGGGAGGCGATTCCGTGGGAGGCCAGCAGCGCTGCTCGATACTCCACCAACCTCCCTCCACCCCCCCACAGGTCCAGGAGGCCGGGGAACGGACCCGGACCTTCAGACCAGACAAAACAGAAATAAACAATATCATCATCGTGTAAACTCTTTTTGGTGATGTTCTTCTCTAAAGCTGAACTTGGTTAACTTTCATGGTTAATGTTCATCCACGTCACACCAGAGCTCCACCCAGACGACAACTTCCTCCAGACTCTGTTCTGGTCCTACCTGAGGGGAGGAAGAGGGTCGCTGTGAGTCCGCCCTCTGTAATCGGGATCCTGCGGACGCCGGGCGCCATGTACCAGCGCTCCACCACCACACCGGCCAGCGGCACCTGGTCCACGAAGCCCTCAGTCAGGTGACCCTGGTACACTGAGACTGTGACCTCCATGGGAGTCTGGACGTTCATCTTCCTCATCCTGAGGGATGATGGGAAAGAGTCGACTCTGATACTGGTTCAGTATTGATTGGTTTCATCTGAACAGCTCTATCCTTGTTGGCCTACCTGAGCCCAGGTTTGCTGCCTGGAACTGGTCTGAAGCTCCACATTAGACCCATCGGTTCAACCCCAGAATAGGTCCCTCCCAGACTGGGATCCTCAGAAACTGAAGTAGAAGGCATGAAGAAATATTTCTCATCTCGATGTTCATTCTGTCCAAACCGTTGCATCATTTTATAACAAACTGCGTTTTGCTGCATGAAACTTTACGACGCTTGCAAACATTTCCTGTTTCATTTTCCCGGTCTAGGTATTGAACCGCGTACCGTTCACAGTCCCGGCGGCGTTGGCGGTGTAGTGAGCGAACGCCTCCCAGCTGTGTCCTCCTTCACACTGGTAGAAGGCGTAGACGGTCAGCTGGGAACCAGGGAGGACGTTCTGGACCAGGACGATGAACTTCTCGTCCATGAGCCCTCTGGACGGCTGGACGGACAGCTTCACACAGCACTGCTTCCTGTCCATCCTGAACTGAGACACTAAACACCCAGAGACAGATATGATCAAATAATCACACTGAAACTGTTGGACTGGACCGATACCACGAGAGGGAAGAGAGGACACTTGATTTCCTAATATTGGAAGATGGTGAATCCAGTTAACCGGAAAGTTATACTTAATAAATTCAACTATTATTCATCTTTTTGTCCAAATGCCTAAAACCAATGTTATTTGCACAGACATAGACACAGACATATATTTATATTGCACATAGAAGTTAAATGTGAAATGTTTATGCTTAGTTTCTCTGTTCTACTTTGATGTCCTTCTTTTTACATTTTTCTTGTTTGCTTGTATATTCTATGCATGTACGTTGAGAGTAATGTGAAAACTGGAGTCACATTCCATGTATGTATACAAACACACATACATAGCTGATTGTGATCCGGTCCATTCGTTTTATAGAAAGAGAGCCTTTCTGAGGCCCTGTGTCCTAACCCGCCCCCTTCTATGGACCACTGTGGGACCTTATTCTGGGATAAATATGTACGGCAAAAAACTAATTACAAGTTATTCCATGAATTACACATATGATGTGTGTTAATTAAAATATAATTTTGCAAGTCAAAAGTCCGATGGGGGACACAGAAACATGACTTAGCCTCTCTATACGGACATTCTTCAACCTTCAAACGACACTTGTTTCACAAAGTGGAGCTACACTTTACTACATTAAACCCTGTTGGGTAGTTTAATCTATAACAGTGTATGATGTGTTATAAATTGATTATATGTATTGTATGAAAATGATAATCTGCAGTACATTTACTCAAGTAAAATGTTGAGGTACTTGTACTTGAGTATGTCTACTTTATACTTCTTCGCTACATTGTTTTTTTACAGGTTCAGATTATTAATACAGAAGACACATCAACCTATAAAGTATGATGAACTATTATAACTACTTAATTACTTGTAATTCATTTTCAAAATTATTGTAACTTTACCCGGTGGTGGAATGTAAACGTACTCATGTAAGATGAGATGAGATAATCCTTCATTAGTCCCACAGTGGGGCAATGCACAGGATCACAGCAGCATGGTGGACAGGGCAACGAGATGCAGAGTCAAAACAAGAGCAACAAGTAATATATATAAGTAAATAAGTAATAAACAGTAAACATATCAACTCAGTCAGAAAGTACAAAATCCACAGTAACTAAGTATAACTAAAGAACTAAAATATTATATATACAGACAGGCTATTTTTATTGCACAGTGCGTTTCTATTGCACAGATTTGTAGTGTTTTTTGGAGTGGTGTACGCTGGGCCAAAGTACACATTTGTAGTGTTCACTTCTTAAACACATTTTTACAGACTGGCTTTTATGTGATGTCGTTGCTTTTCTGTTTTATTTTTATTTGTTGATTTTAGTAAATTATTTTAGTATATATATATATATTTTAATTATTTTACTTATTTATTTGTTTATTTTTATCGTATAAACTGTCTCACTGAGCTTTCTGTTATTGTTGTTATTGTCTTGTTTTTGCTGCTTTGTCTGTGAAAGCACTTTGTAAAGGTGCTATATAAATAAAGTTATTGTTATTATTATTATGAGTTACATTCTACCGCTAGCATTAAAGTGAACTCTCTCAAGGAGTCATTTAACAGTTATAGAGACAGAGAAGTTGCTTCTACTGGAATGCAACAGGTCAAACATCTCATTTCATTAACTCTCTGCATTGCCTCGTCGTGAATGAACCACTGACCTCGGATCTGTTGTCTTCGGGGTTTTTGTCGTCCGAGTCAAAGCTGTGAGTGACGTGTGAATGAAACTGTGTTCTCAGAGCTTTTACTTCTGAGCTGGACTTCAGCCTCGCGTGTGGAGCTCTTAGCTCCTCCCACATCACAAGTCCACGACCATAAACTTTATTATATAAGAAGACAGGGCACAAGATGGCGCCTTTGAGTCCCCGTAAAGCCTCAAACCCTGAACCATTGATGTACAATAGTGTGTATTTATTTGATACTATGTCCTCCCTGATTTAAACGTCTTCCAGGCTCTTTCCTCACAAGATGAGGTCATTTCAGATCATCTATTTACTTGTTTTTTGTCAAAACAGCTTCAATAACGAAATCAAATATTTGATAATTAATAAATAAATATGCTCTGATAATGTGGGTTTTTTTTTGTTCCATCTTTAATCCTTAATGTTACTTTATACATTTAAATACAGGCTGAACACACGTGTCGTCCTCTTTGTTTACCTTTTTTTAAACACTGGTTACCACGTGTTTAACGTCACATTGCAATGAATTGTGGGTAAAGTCTGCATCTATCGTTGACTTAAAGGGCTTAAAATGTCTGCGAGAGACTCAAACACTCGATGATTTGACTGCGGACAGAATGAACCCGTGACGGTGCAGATTGTGAATCAGTTCATACGTTTGAAAATAATAAAATAATCAAGAAAAGAGTTTATCCTTTTATTCTTCTTTTTTTCATTTAAGCTAAAGGCTAATCGCCACTAGCAGCTAAACGGACCGGAAGCTCCCTCCTTCCCAACTGTCAAGCGGAGTTGCATCATGGGAAACGTAGGCGCCAGGTTTTGACAGCGAAGAAGAAGGGATGAGATTAAGGAGGGTATCTCTGGTTCTGCTGCTCCGATACTTTTCTTCTTAAGACCGGAAATGTTATAGAAGTGAGACGTTAACCTCTTCTCACTCCTGCATAATTTGCCTAAAACGCCTATCCACCGCGTACCCAAAGTAAACTGACAGCTCTTATTGAACCATTGGGAGTACATGTATGGTTTTAGTCTTTATTGAACGGCAACACTGAAGTTTCTTCACAAACAGTCAGAATCACCGTAAGTGCTACTAGCATTGAGCTAATGCGTTTTCAGCACAGTGAAAGAGAAGCATTTTACTTCCGCCTAGATTTGTTTTGGCCAACAGATGGCAGCAGCTATCTATGGCTGGGACTGACAGGCCTGAAGAGACTCTCATTCCACAGCCAACAGTCAGGACGCCTAGAATAAGTTAAAATTTGATAACAATACAACAGAAAATTAATATTTTACACGTGGTTCACGAAGAGTGCAGCTCCCGTCACCACGTCAAAATGCATATACTACGATAAACTACGTGTTCGAAATTCAAACTACAGTTTATTTATGTCAATGCGTAGTTAACTATATCATATTTAACCATTACCAACTTTCACAGATTCTTGAAAATTCTCAAGAACCAGACTTTAGTCTTCATGCTCTGTCCCAGGAACTTGACTCATGGTTTCCAGTTCAGGTTAGAAACTTTCCCAGCATTCAATCTGATAAATCTGCATATCCCTGGCTTCGTAATTTCATTGGCTATGTGGAGCCTGAGTTTGAACAGGATCTGTTGCGATTGGCTCGAACTTTACCCAAAGAAGTGAGGCGGGCATTGTCTTTCAAAGCGGACTCTCGTTGGCTGTTCCAGACTGTGGGCGGGCTATAGAAGCTCCTATTGGGTCAAATGAGGTGTCAATCTAACCGGCGGAATGTAGGCTCCATTTTGCGATCAAAATCTCCGCTCTGTTGACATGGAACGTGAAGTTATGGCCGAAATATGATCGGAGTTATCATATCTGCTGGCTAATTTGAAATGATGCAACAGCCCCCCGTGGGTCTTTATGGACGTACTAATGTGTTTTGGACTAAATCTTTTACTGGATTCGATCGAGTGGACCCTTAGCCACCTAGCAATACCGTTTTTGCTGGACTAGCATGCACAAGGGGGACGTTATGAATCATAATCGGTGAGTCATGGCGATATTTTATCGGCTATTTTTGGAGTGCTTGTTTGACAGAGACGTTAACTGTACCTGCTGTTGTTATTGTATCTTGAAATGGTTTGCAGAAATCGAATTACAAGAACCGTAGCTTTCTGATGAGATATCACATTAATACTCATGTTACAGGGCAGTTGTGTGCATAGCACAAATATGCAGTTATCACTCTGACGGCCCGCCCGCAGGCCGTCAGAGTGAGAAGAGTTAATAAATATAAATGTAAAGTAAAGTATTGTAAAAACAAAAACAGTTATCAATCCTGAAGATATTGTGATTTATTTGATGTGTAGTTTATCGGAGAGGGGAAATTATTGTGTGTTTTCCTGTTTTCATCAAAACTCTAAAACAAAAAAATGTCACTTTGTTTTTTAACAAAGTGACATTTTAATGATTTCTGAGGAGAATTAGTGTTTTTGACTGATATCAACCAATGTGTGTTATGAAACTAATTAAGAACTCAAGGAATAAGAATACTCAATATTAGACACCGTAATTAACAGAAAACAAAAGAATAAAATCTGAACAGATGAAAACACATTTGACTTCATACTGGTGGAAATGTCCTCTGTCTCCAGAAGACCCCGCACACCCTCTGACCTCTGACCTCTGAAGAGAATGAGGAGGTGAGGGGGGGTTGCTGTTAACCAGCTGAGTGCACAACAACAAAGTGTTGTCGGCTGGTTGTCATCCGTCGGTCCCTCGGGGCCCCTCTGACTTCATAAGGAGCTGAAACATGGAACCGGTTCCAGGGTTCCTCTGGTTCCACCAGTTCTTGACATTCATGTGGAACCTCTGCGTTTCAGTTTCTTAAAGGAACACTCACACATTTTAGGAAATCCAATCTGCCATTTCAAGGCCTTTTTAACACCTTTATTACTATTACTGAGTTTTCCTCACCATGTTGACGTCCTCCAATGCAAAACAGGTTGGGATTTTGTATTTTAGATTAAAATGAGAACCCATAAACAAGAAAATAAACAAGCTTTGTTGTGTGAAAATATCAGCTGTAAATAAGCCTGGCAGTCTGATTTTCATTTTGTTCTTCTAATTAAGATCTGATGCTGTTTTAATACACAGAACAACAAACGCTGCTCAACTTTCAGTATTGGATGAAGAGAAATAAACTATTAGAACTACAGTCATATCAATCATCCGTCAAAGAAAAAATGATTATGTTTTAATATAAAATGGCCCAAAGTCAGCTCTTTAGTATATACATATGTGTATACATATATATATATATATATA
>NW_022280032.1:893714-905519 GCF_004355925.1 Anarrhichthys ocellatus
ATCCTCTAAAACATGAAAAAAGGTATAATTCGCGGGCACCTCTTGTCACTGATGAGACGGGTACCAATGATGTTCTGAGCTAATAATAATTGGATAATATGGTACAAAAAAACAATAGCATTGCTATTTACTTTTGATAAATTAAGTACTTTTTATTGCCAATATGTTTTTTTTTTTTTACTGAAGTTTAATTTTGAATGCAGGAATTTAACTTGTACTTGCGACTTTTTTAGTCGCAAGTACAAGGTAAAAGGTCTGAATAGTTTTTCCAATAGATTTGAATATATATTAATACAATCGGTTTATACATTAATAAATGGGTTGAACTGCTGCTTCAGATTTTAGGACACAATGAACAAAAAGTCATGTAAAATATCTGCTTAATTTGAAAACCAAGATTATTTTAAAGGGTTTGAACCGCTCGTGTATCTTAACTTAAATTGTTCATAATTGGAATTTGTTAAATACAAATTATTGTATTTTACTTAATTTATTAACAAGGGACTTTTCAAGTGAAGATGTTTTTAAAGGGTTTGTTTTTTGTCTTGTGAAATGAAAGGACACATGAAGGGATGTTTGGTATTTTTTAGGGGTAAATAAAGATTGAATAAGATAAAGATTGAATAAGATTGTTTCACAGTGACGAGGGAATGCCTGAGATATCATGAGGACAACCCCGAGGTCAACGGCACCACGGCAACAATGACATCACTTCAGACCCTGTGTGTGTGTGTGTGTGTAAAGGCTGTTTTTAGACTGACCTAGTTCCTCTGCAGTGCTCGTTGGATAAAAACACACCGCGTGTAAACAGAGATCACAGAGCGCATGTCACCTCGCTGACCTGCAGTCAAAACAACTTTACTCTCTGTGCCTGTTTGTCAGCCAATCACAACGTTCTTTAAAGCTGTTATCTGACAGCCAGGAAAAATAAAGGAAGAAGAGCAAAACATCACCCTCACTTCCTGTTTTGAGACTGGACACGAAGAATCTCTGTGTTTTAGAGGTGTGAGGGGACCTTTGTAGACCTCGCGTACATGGTCTCCTCACAACATTATCAAGACCAACAGTCTGTTCATGTGAGGCTGAATTAACAGTATTTAGCGAGGGATTAACTGTTCACATCAACCTCTTGGTTGTAATTCAGAGTGGGAGGACTCTTGACAGCAGTTTAAACACACTGGAGGCAAAATGTCTCCAATAATAACACCAGTGGTAGAAAGTTACTCTCCTAAAGTAACTAGTTACTAAAGCTGTCAGATCAATGTAGTGAATTAAAAAGTATATTTACCTCTGAGATGTCCTGGAGTCGAGTACAAGTACCTCAAAACTGTACTTAAGTGCAGTACTTGACTCAATGTACTTACCACTAGGGAAAATATGGAGCCAATACAAACAACAATACAAATAATAATAATCACAATAATAAGAAACTTTATTTACAAAACAAAGTGCTTTACATGGGTGAACAGGGATTAAAACACAGGAGTGCAATTTGGCAAATAAAATAATACAAAAACAATAAAAGGGAATAAAATACACAACAATAATAAAACAGATAAGACATGCTGCGCATAAAACAATGTGGTGGCATTATTAAGAATCTGTTTTTTAAAGATAAGTTTTGATTTAAAAAATGATTCTGCAGCCTCAGATCCTCAGAGACCTTTGATTTTTTTGACAAACAGATCATCTAAAGTGAGTTTTAACTGTGAAAGGCAGCGAAGCGGACAGCTCCCATCATGCGGTCGGACTGATGACCTGATTAATGTCCACAGAGAGAAGCTCATCCATCACTGATTTGGAGCTCTGCTTCCTGGCTTCGGTCCCAGACTCAAGCTCGCAGGTTGTGGAGGGCATCGAGTGTCCCGGCCTGACCTCGGCCCCTCGCAGCCAGCTGCCCCGCCCGGCTGCCCGTGGTGCCTGGCTCTGCCTGTCGTTAACCTCCATCATCATCGCCGCTCAGTGCCAACAGGAAACCGAGGCTGGATGCAGGAAACAGAAGCTCTGTGTGAGGACAAACACTGCAGTTCACATGGAGCCAGCAGCACTGAGAGACACTCCGACTGTGTGAGACGATCAGATTGACGTTATTAAACAGATCCTGATGATTATGGAAGACTTAAAGTCATACAAATACTCTCATAAAGTCTGTTGTGTCTCTTAAAACCCCCTTTAAATTACTTCTTTTATATAAATGACAGCTTTATACATTACATTTAATGTTTTAGATGGACAAAATATCATTTGGCTTTTTAACTGGCCATAATGTAAAATATCAACAAAACTACAAAGAGACAAAAACAACTACAGACAACAAAATAGCGACAAAAATAGCAAAACAATTACAAAGTGACATAAAACAAAAACATATAGAAACAAAATAACCACAACAAAGAGGCCAGACAACTATAAATGATGTGTGTCTTGCTCCTATATGTAGGAGAGGTGATGGGGCCCTTTGCATGTCTGTGCCCAGGGCCCCATTGTCTCATAATCCACCCTTGTATCTTTACTCCTCCCAACTGTTACTACGTCCAAACTGTACGTCCAACCAATCACAGGGTCACTCAGCTCAGAGGTAAGTAGTATCTGGCCAACAGAGACGCATGTGGCTGAGTGTAAACCAAAACGTGTCACAATGCATCTGGCTTTTGTCCGAATACGAGACACTTGAAATAACAAGAGTTAACAGGGTCTCTGTTGTGTCCACATCTCTTTCCCAATCATTTTGTATTACTCTAACTTAAACCCAGCCTTACCCTGAACCCAGACCCTGAAGTGAAGCACTACAAGAAACACTATTCGCAGGAGAACAAAACCTCTTATTTATTTTTGCCACCGTGTTCCCATGATCTCAGAAAACACATTATTACCGCAAAGAGAAATTATGGACATTTAGCAGAGAGCTGTAGAAAATGCATGTCTTAGTGTAAGAAGATATCGACAGTACAATAAATCCCAGAGCAAGTGGAACCGTTACTGCAGCATGAGAGCATCGGGCAGCCGGAGCAGAAACGTCCACACGGATCCACTTCTGGGGAAACCTTTCATCTGCCGTCGGGGCTTCCAGGTTTTACCATCGACGGCGAACTCCTGAGTCTCGCTCCTGTTGAGCGTGAGCACCGAGTCGCCTCTCACCACCGCCGTGAACAGCGAACCTTTGCTGTTGGCGAAGTGTCCGGGCAGAGACGACCACTGGCCCGAGTTCAGATTATAACAGTCCATGAGGCATCTCAGGAAGTCGTCCGACGGCCCGTTTCTCACCACGTACAGGTCGTCCCTGTGGCCGACCATGCAGTGGCCGTAGCTCTGGCGCCTGATCAGCATGGTAACCAGCCGCCACTCGTCCGACCCTGAGACGTATTCGTAGATCTCCGTGGTCTCCATCGGCTTCCATAAACACACAAATATCCTGCCCATGGTTTTGGTGCACGCCGCTCCCGCCGCCGGTCGAGGTAAGTGAGCGGCAAACCCCCACCTCCCGGTCTCTACATCGTACGTTTCCACAGATGACATCAACGTCCGCTCGTACTCTCCTCCGATGGCGTAAAGACGTCCGTCTACGCCCACGAGGCTGAGGTTGTATCGCAGCTGTGCCGGACTGGAGATCCGGCTCCAGCTGTTGTTTTCGACGCTGTAGCAGAAACAAGACACTGCGACTTGTTTGTGAAGTGCATGAACTCCCCCGACGATGTAAAGTCTGTTGTCTAAAACGGTCACTCCGGCCATGGAGGTGCTGGCCTCTGGCGGAAGATCTGTCAATACTTTCCAACTGTTACCGGTTTCATCCAGGTAGCAGACCGTCCTGGAGGCGGCGTGCACCGTTTCATCCACGCCGCAGGTCACATGAGCGCCCACAGCCACGAAAGTCCTCGGGGTCAAAGACTCCACGTAGGAGATCAGCTCTGGCGTCAAGGATTTCTGAACCTCCATCTCCAGGTCGGCGTACATGTCTCGGATGAACAGCGCGGCGGCGTGGTACAGATCCATGAGGCCAAACGTCGCAGCGGTGTGATACATCAGCAAACAGTTGTCCGAATCAATGAGATCCATGAGATGCTTGGCGAGCGGCGCCACCTGCAAGAAAGCGGCACATTCGATGGCCTCGACAATGTCGTCGCCGTCCAGGTCGGGAATCTCACCTCGCAACACCGCCAAGGCGATGAGGAAACCTCGAGCGTGCAGAGACTTGAGGTGGATCTCTTCCTGCCGACACTCCTTCATCCCGGAACGATACAGAGCTCGGAAATAGCCGCAGCTCTGAACGAGAAGCGTCTTCTCCTCGGAGAAGTGAGTGTCTCCGACTACGATAGTTAGCTTAGCCGAGGAGCAACATGGCAGATATCTTTCATCTTCACCGTCACAGGTGCTGCCGTCCTCGGCTGACATTGCAATTCTCTGACGGTGACGCTCCGTGGAAATGAAACCAGAAGCTGAAGTGTCGCCAAAAGTCCTGGAGAGAAGTGACTTGGTACAAAGCTGCTTCACTCTCTGTTCTTTCACAGCGTTCTGAAATAGATGCAGATAAAAATAGAAGAGAACAAATGACATGAGTCACATTTCATGTCGTGGGCAACATGTGAACACATGGTCGGTGATATCTGCTGCTGCACACTCAACCAAAACACCAGAATGCATTTCATCACTTAAATGTGGTGGTATCGAGTCATGACTTCAGTTTCTGTTTGATTCGTGTTGGAAGAGAGTTTGCTTTTACCAAAATACAACGGAAGTGTAGAGAACTTTTAAGCATCAAAATAAAAATAAAAATCTCCTTTAAGAAACAATATCCACGACTTTATTGTGAACTTTTCTCACTGGAACTACTTTTTGTATTAGATCGTCCCAATGAAAACGATCTTTACAGTAGCCTATTGGTCAAGACCAGAGGACACTGAGGTCTCAGTATTCTGTATATGTAAAATGTGGGCATTTAGCAATCTACAATTAAAAAATGAACACATGGCAAATTCCCATTTTTTTAAGTCTCCATATATTTAAAGACAACTACCTTTTTCCCGAAATTGTAGTTCTTGTAGGAAGGGATTTGAAAAGACATTCAGACGTTCATGTTGGGAAATAAAACTTGCAGAAAAACTAAACTCTAACACTAAATACAATTTCAAAAAGTCCAATACTGTTACATTTGGGGAATATGTACTGAACATTTCTATAAGATGGTACGCAGTCATGACTAAGTGAATGAAGTTGGATCATACCAACATATGTCACTGTCTTAAGATACACAAGATAGTGAATAAAAATGTCAACAATCATCATGAAGTTAGATCAAAACCAGTGAATTTGCTCATTTGCCTTCTAGCGGAGAGTTAGATAAGATTATTGATACCACTCTTGTGTCTGGAATATAAATGTAAGGGTCCAACAGCCTGTTAGCGTAGCTTAGCATAATGAATGTAAACAAGGGTGAACAGCTAGCCTGTGGATTTTGATACCTTTGGCGAGAGCCAGGCTAGATGTTTCCCCCTGTCTCTAGAGAGGGGTATCGATCTTCTCCTCTGACTCTCCGCCAGAAAGCAAATTTCCTAAAAATGTCTACTAACTACTATTTCTTTAAGGTGCAGCACTTAAATGAGTTGAAGGGTCAGCAATCGTGACAAATTCAACATATAAACACCAGATTAGAACAAATAAAACGATACAATGTAGTGTGTAAAGCCGTAAAAGTCAACTGTGAAAAACACTCAAAGAAATTAGACTGTCTTAAGCGGCTTCAGGGCCAGTGAGTGAACAGCGATGTGATTAAAAGGATGTCCAACTCTGTGAGAGGCTTTGAGCTCAGATCAGCTTGAAAAACAACAGCATCTCTTTGTTTGCGTCTTCACATCTGTTTTCTGTCCGTGAGTATCTTTACATTCATTTACAGTGAAGTGGAGGAGGGGCTGACCTACATTTGGGCTCTGTTGGCCAATAATACACCAGGTCATGTGACCCAGCCACTGCCTCCTCAGCTCAACACTCTTCCACCGGGGGAGTAAATCATAAGAGCAAAGACAAATGCACTGTAATGCTGCAAGGTGTTGTTCACGCCAAGCAGAAATACAACATATTATGTGGGAAAAAGGGGGTGTAAATAAGTAATTTAATTTAATACTATTTTATCTGTCCACTATCTGCTCAGCAGCAGACAAACAGACACAGTCAGAGACTACCTGGTGAACATAATGGAGTTCTTAGCAGCTAGTGGTGGAGACCAAAAAAGGAGCTAAAAGCGAGAGAATATTGGACTTCCACTTATCAGGCGACACAAAGACTCCAGGTGTATAATCCTGTTACTCTGTAATTGCTGGATGTGGAAATAAGCAACTGTTTGCTGACAAGTTCAACATATACGCTTAAAAGGTGATAATATGTTCATGTTGTGGTCCGAATTTGTTTCAGCTGCCTCCAAGTTGCCACCCCAGTTACTGCAGGATTAGCTATCAGAATGAGCTCATATGGAGTTGGAAAATTATCATAATTGGTGAACTTTATGGAGCTTTTAGACTCTGAAGAGACCAAAAGCAGAGTTACAAGATAGAAAATATTAGTATCATGTGACACAAACACACAAAAAATGTATTCAGGTCTTATGAAAACGCAAGAAACTGTTTATTCATGTGTAGAAATATGAACAGTATTTGTAGCATAAATAGATTTTGAGTCGAAAAGGACAGAATAATAATAAGAGAGAGTATGCAGGAGAACATGAGTGATAACACAGACAACTACACATTTTACTCTGTCTTGTGCATGTGACTGTGGTGTTTTGGAAAGGCATTCTGGGAAATGTAGGAAACACTGCAGATGAGGGCAACGGGTTCACCAGAATGTAAACAATGAGAATTTGTCACATAAATATATGTATGTTACTAAATTAACTATTTATAATAATTATCAGATATTTATATTATTGACATTATTGTTCTTGTATATCAAATACTTTAAAATATTCTTTTACATAAGATGTTTGTGATTATTTTGAAGCATGGACCGCAGCACTGCCGAAGCGACCCCTCTCTGAATCCCTGCGACTTGTCCTACTACGTAAAAATAGTCCTCCTACTTAGTCATTGGCTTAAGGTTGAATTTTCACGTGACTGACTTTTAAATTCGCCACGAGCCGATACTACTCGTCACATCACTGCATATCCACGTGTTAAGTTTGTTCATGAAGCGGAAGGTTCTGTGGGTTTTAGTCCAACGTTCAGCCATGGCGGAGGGATCTGTCTGATCTTTGTAAATAGTGGTGGTGGCCAGTGGCGCGCTTTCTGTGTGTATGCTGTTTCTGTCTAACTGGTCTCTACCGGATTACCGATGGATATTTGACGTGTAACCGGCTCATTTTGCCCCTGAAGAAGACGCTGATACTTTGCTGCTATCTGGGGAGTTAATACGCTAATATTTTCATTATTATTTTTGGGAGAAGCCACGAGCAGCATGCTGCTCTCTAAGCTGGGCTCCTTCTCTCACATCTCGTCCGGCATGGATGTGCCGGCGAAGCTGCATCAAGGTAACGGTCCTAACTGACTAAAAAAAACACCTTAAATTCAAAATATGTTCAAATTAACTCAGCAGATGTCTTCCGGGCATCACGTGTTCACATCGTAGATGTTAAAACCAGATTACATTTGGTAGTTTTACAGAGTAAATCACTATTTTAATTTTAAATTCACACATTTTTGAACCCAGGCTGGATGTGTGCTTCAGTGTGACCTTAAAATTAAAACAGTCTGGGGCCATTTTGAAAGCCAGGTGTTGTGGCCAATTATGTGTAATTATCTCGTTATACGAACTCTAACTCGTTATAACACGGTATATGTTTGTTAAAACTTAAATCTCACAGTTTACATCGTTTAAATTGGAGATGATGCCGACAGTCCGCCATTTTTAAACGACACAAAACAACGTGGGTCATCTGAGGACTTTTGGCTCTGTGTGTATATAACCTCTTTCTTTGTCTTTTTTTAGTCAAAGCGGAGAAGCAGCCGTTTGAGAAGCTGTACCGACTGGGCTCGGTGCTCGGCAGCGGGGGGTTCGGCACCGTCTACTCGGCCATGCGCCTCTCCGACGGGCTGCCTGTAAGAAGAGCGCGGAGAACCGCTTTGTTTTGGTCTCTCAGCACACATGGCCGCTGCTGGGCGAGCACGCGTCAAGTTACACACACTGCAGGCAGCTGGGCTTCCGGTGTATGCCTTCAAAATAAAAGCATCACTAAAGTATTAAAACAAATATTAGTAAAAGTTATTTTAGTTGTAAATTGACTAAAACTAAAACATCTTCAGATTATCCCAGCTGTTGTACCCAACAACATATATAATTTACATATATTAGTATTTTCCCATAGTTCACCTTCTTATTTCCCTTTATACATATTCATTGATGTTTGCATTACTTAATTTAATTTTCTCTTAATATATTTAATATTCAGAACCAAAAGGTAAAGTCTTTCGTGTGAAAACCAACCGGGCATTATGGTTTGACTTTGTGCTTTTATTTGGAAGGCAGTGACTATTCCACTTGACTTCCGGATTCAATCGTGTAACTTGACGGTCCCGGGTCTGCCTGGCATGTGGTCTTTGTTTTCACAAAGAAACGTGGTCTGTGAAGCTTAAACATCCACTTATATTGAAAATCAATCCTGTTACTGTGCTTTATTCTCTTTGAGGAAACTGAAATAGTTACACGACTGATAATATTTTTATACAATTACCCAAAACTGGTGAGGAAATGCTTTTTAATTCAATATTAAAGAAAGACAAAGAGCTTTATGTAACTGCTAACAGTCAGATGTTTGTACTCTGGCTGTTTATGTGTTTTTACAGATAACCATCGTCTATCCTCTTATACTGTATGTTACAGCTGTATGGAGTCGGTGTGTTGATGGTGTTTGTTTACATGCAGGTTGCGGTGAAGCACGTGTGCAGAGACAGAGTGACCGAGTGGGGCTCTCTGGTGAGACTATACATGAGATATAACTGTTTTATAACAACTTCCTCTCAGTGTAATTACCACTTCAGCTGCTATATTAGTTAATTCATCCTTTTTATTAAAGAGACTTGTGTACAAGTAAACAACAATTAACAATTAAAACGCACTATTTACAAGCACAAAAGACGAATTGGTCCCGCATTTAGTAATTACAAATATGTATTTTAATTGATGCACAGTGAGCTGATGATCCGACTCTTTCTCAGTGTGGCGCGGTGGTTCCTCTGGAGGTGGTGCTGTTGAAGAAAGTGGGCGGGGCGTTTGGCGGCGTGGTGCGTCTGTTGGGCTGGTGGGAGCAGGCGGACGGCTGGCTGATGGTGATGGAGCGTCCCGAGCCGGGTCAGGACCTGTTCGACTACATCACGGAGCGCGGCGCGCTGGACGAGGCGGCGGCGCGCGGCTTCTTCCTGCAGGTGCTGGAGGCGGTGCGTCACTGCTACGGCTGCGGCGTCGTCCACCGAGACATCAAGGACGAGAACCTGATGGTGGACCTGAGGACCGGGCAACTCAAGCTGATCGACTTCGGCTCCGGGGCCCTCCTCAAAGACGGGGCCTACACCGAGTTCGATGGTGAGTCCGATCAGCTGAGAGAATCTAAGAGCTGTGGAGATTGTTTCTGAAAATCTACAGTTTTAAAACATCGGAAAAGTTGAAGGTGTTTTGGGTCAGTGACTACCTTCCCATCATACACCAGTTTTGTAATGTCGGCAGCGTCTCCGGTAGTATGTTCCAGCATGATGATGATGATAATCTGTCACTTCCTGCTCCTCTCCGACACACACTGTACCTGTAGTGATGTAACGCTCCTCCCTCCAGGCACGCGGGTGTACAGTCCTCCGGAGTGGATCCGGTTCCGCCGGTACCACGGTCGCTCGGCCACCGTGTGGTCTCTGGGCGTGCTGCTGTACGACATGGTGTGCGGGGACATCCCCTTCGAACAGGACGAGGAGATCCTGAGAGGACGGATCTACTTCAGACGAGACATCTCCTCAGGTGAGCCGCAGCGTGACGAGATCACACGACCAGGTTTTTACATCGACGCCTGAACAACGTGTCTAAACTCAAACCAGAGATGAGTGTTCTTCATCTCCTCGTGTTTATTTTTACTTCAGAGTGCCAGCAGCTGATTGGCTGGTGTCTGAGCCAGCGGCCATCTGACCGGCCGACCCTGGAGCAGATACTCCTCCACCCGTGGGTGACGGGCAGCAACGGCGTCACGCTCCATGCCATCACATCGGACTCCTCCCCCAGCCAGCAGAGCCTCTGATTGGTCAGCGTTTGGCTGCTGGGAAGAGTTGTTGTGTTTTTTTTTTTTGTGTTTTTTTCTGTGTGCTCCACAGAGCCCCCCGCTGTTCACGGGGGACGGAGCAGCTCCTCGTAGAGACTCGACACCCGTCGGGGGTTCTGGTTCAGAGTGCCTTGAGTTTGAGAAGCTGCAGATCGGGAGTCGGTCTGTAGGCGTTGAGGGTTCGTCAGAGCTTCAGATAATAAAATACAAACCTGAAACAAATGTGGTTCAATCCCAGAAGAATCCAGTTAGTTTCCAAAGAAAATGTTCTTTTGTTTGTACAGTTTAAACAAACGAGATGTGGCGCAGTAATTCGTTTTATAGTTGGGTTTCCAGTCTTTATGCTAAGCTAAGCGGCTGCTGGTATTCTCATTTTACTCTCGGCAAGAAGGGACGAACAGGATTTCCCAAAATGTCGGAACGTTTCCTGTTCTCCGAGGAACTAAACAAGCTCCGCCCACCCGGTGATGTCATTGTTGAGATGTGCTGACGTAGCGGGACACTTGACACACACACACGCACGTAGATCTCTGTAGTCTCAGTTCTGATACCAAAACATGACTTTTTGATACTTTTACTGCATTTTTCTTCATAACAAACTGAAGTGTTGCATTTTGTTTGATTTACAAACGGGCGAGGACTTTTCCTGATTTAAACTACAGACTGAAATTGATCCAAAAATATGTTTTTTAATATCAGGAAACATCTGTTCTGGTTTTCTCTGCGCCCCTCTTCAGGTAAAGCTTTATTTTTCTACAGTGTAGGTTGATGGAGACGGTTGGTTGATTGTTTCTGTTGTTAAATGTTCTGTGTTGATACACTACGATATCTCATCACGTCTTCTCTCTGCCCTCAGTCTCTGGGTGTAAAATGCACAGTCAATGCAAATATTCAGTATTATATTTTTGAATATACTGTATGCGTTTGTTTACATTTGTATATATTTTTTTATATATATTTTGTACATTGTTATATTTCATTAGTAAAGAGACATTCCTCATCATTTGTTTATTTATTTAAGTTGAACTTTTCTAAAATGTTTTTGTTTTTTGTAATTTTTTTCCCTGAAAACGGGAATAAAATGAGAACCAGGATTCCTCAGATTCTGATTCTGTTTTCAAATCTACAATTCTGACGAAAAACAAACTTTTTTGAATAAAACTTGTGTATAAACTGATTTTCTGTGTGATGCGTTTCCTCTTTTACATAAAAATACATAATCACCTTAGATTTAAATAATTAAATCTCTAATAGAGGAGCGAAATACATGATTTTGACATTTTGCTTAAGACCGCCCTGAAACAGTTAATTTTGTGACTATTTAATTGATAATTACGTGAATATTATAGGAAGACAAAACTTCCATTGTTTCTCATTTCGAGTGTTATAGAAGTCTCAGTCTGAGTCTGAGCTGCTGTCTGATTAACTTTGGACATTCCTCTTTTTTAGCCCCGTCCCTCAGGATGCTCTGCCTTCTGAGGGGCGCTCTATGGAGAAGTGGAGGCTCCAATGTGGACCAAAGAGTT
>NW_022280032.1:905529-929726 GCF_004355925.1 Anarrhichthys ocellatus
TGTAGAGAGCTGGACTGTGGCTCTGCTGTTTCTATCAGAGAGAGAGAAGAGTCCTCAGAGATATCTGTGTGGTGGATCGTTTCTACATGTGTTCATTCAGGATCTGCTCTGAGAGAGTGTGTAATATCACATTCTTCCTCCATCTTGGATCTCATCTGCTCAGGTAAGCCCATCAGTGACATCATCTCTGACAGCAGTGTTTCCAGTATGTTTCTTCCTCTGTCACAGTGACAGTCAATGGGTTTCCATTGGACTGAACTGTAAAGTTAACCAGGACAACGACATCCTGAAGTGTAGAGAGGTGGCTTGTTTCTGGAAGCTTCAAACCCTCCTTAGACTGCCGAGCTCCACCTGGAGGACACACCTGTCTGTCTCTCTGTCTCTCTGTCTGTCAGTCCTCTGACATCACGTGCTTATTCAGGGTCCATCTCGTTCAATGGAGGGTAAACATGAACTTTCATCATCTCTCTTTGTTTACAGACCTGCTGCTTCAGCCAATCATCACTGTGTCCTCCTCAATGTACGGGGTCTCCGAGGCCCAGCAGCAGGGGGCTCCGATGCTCCGGCGCTCCACCTTCACCATCTGCTGCTCCATCCAGCCACAGTACCTAGGAGGCTCCTTCCAGCTCACCTTCACTTCCTCCAACTCAGCACACAACTACACCCAGCCAGCTGTCAATCACTCTGCCCACTTCCTGTTTCCTGCTGTAGAGCCCGCCCACCAAGGAAGCTACAGCTGTGTTTATCACCTCTATGTTTTTAATCATAACTTCTCCTCTGAGAGCCGTCTGCTCTCTATCACTGTCTTAGGTAAGCTGACTGTTTACATGCAGGTTTGAAGATGATTGGTCCAAACTGACTGAAGATGATCAGCTGACCACAGAGTCCATGTTGTTGTTTCTAGAATGACACTGTGACTCCTGTCATTGTGTTACACATGTCATATAGTAACCAAACCTCAACACAGTCTGTAACAATCTACTGTAGGACAGAGCAGGTTTGGATACCAGGATAACTCTGGTTCTCTGAGAACTGAAGCAGCTTCTGAGGTGACCAATCACAAAGCTCCACTGCCACCACATCAGTCATAACACCCCTTAGTCATAACTCGCCATTTTCAAGTGTAGTTCCTCCACCAATCAGAAGCAAGAAGGGCGGTGTGCTCCGATACCTCACTCAGAGAACCAGGGTCATCCTGGAAACCAAACGCTGAGACGGTCGTTAACGTGTTAGTGTGTGTCAGTGATTGTAGATTTCAGGGTCAGTGGGAGCTGTTGGACTCATGATGTCGTGTGATGTGATGACTGTCCATGTGTTTGTTCAGATCCAACACCTCTGATCATCAGAGCGATCGTCCTGCTGCTGACTCTGCTGTTGCTGAACGTTGCCCTTTACTTCTACTGTAAGGTACGGACACACGTCTGTTGTTTAGACCAGCCACTGAGATGAAGCTCTCGCTCTGTGTTTAGTGAACTGAAGACAGGACTGTGCTGTCATGTCTCTGCAGGCCAACAGGGGGCAGATGCCGTGCAGACAGAAGAACACTGAGCTGGTTCGTTATAAGCTGGGTGTTCCTGCAGCTGAAGAAGAAGAAGGAGCTCAGGGAGCAGAGTAGCTCCTCCAAGGAGCTCATCTCACATCCAGATGATTTCTACCACACAACCACCATCAGCTCCCTTTGATACGCATGTTCCCTTGAAACCAGAAGGCTGAATATGATCTCACATTATTATAGTCTTTCTTACTCTCAACAATGTGTTGGTCTCTCCACACGTTCTGACCTCCTGTCTGTGGCTCTCAGCTCCAAGCCCATTGGTTCCTGCTGAAGACGTGAATCTTTAAAAACACCTCACAGATATAAAGCTTCATTTAAAAGTAGACTTGAGAGCCGGTTTACCAGAGTCCAAGCAGAAACCAGAGACTATCAGGAACAATGTTACTGTGAGATATTAAACATGAAACATTAACTTCTATCTTCTACATTCTGTAGAACGATACTCAATGTTGACAATCTGTTGCTGTTTGTCCTTTAAAAGTATAATGAACTTCATGACTTCACTTATTGTAGTGAGCAACATTTTGGCAGCAGGACAACATTTAGCTCAAAGATAATCATAATAATACAAATAGGAACAACGTCCCGCTGTGATCAGCCCCTAAAAACTCATTTATTTGTGATTCAGAAATGTTATTATTTTGCTCATAGTTGTAGTTAATCATTGTAGTTCATTTTGTAATTAAGGATTTTGCTTACATCATTAGAAAATTGTAATTATTAATTTTTCTTTTTTTTCTTTTTTTACTTAAATCATATGCATTTTGGTTTATTGTGTTATTAAGGATATTACTTATTTCATTAGAATTTAGCTCATTGTTGTACTTCATTAATGTTGCAATCAATCAATTTACTATTTTTTATTGTTATGGATTTTTCTTATTTCATAAGAACATTGTCATTATGGATTTAGTTTTTTCTAATCAATGATTTTGCTTATTTCATAAGATTTTTGCAAATTTTTGTTCTTCGTAAATTGATTTAATTTTGTAATTTAGGAATTAAGAAAAATTATTTTGCTTAAATCACGAGAGTTTCACTTGATTTTGTAATTATTGAAATTACCTTTCTCATTACATGTTTGCTTATTTTGTATGAATTTTCAATATTATGTAATTAAGGATATTGCTTATTAATAAGAATGTTGTAATTATGGGTTTTTATTACTTCATAAATGTACCTAATTTTCTAAATAAGGATTTTGCATATTTCATAAGGACTTTGCTTATTGTTGTTCTTAAGTCGTTTGATTACTTTTGTGCTAAAGGGATTTTGATACAAAATATCCTCCTAATCAAACAATCTGAATAAAATATGAACACATACGTAAAACTAAACACTCATACTTGTATTGCACAGATACATTTAGTACTAGTACTACTTTAACAAAGTACTTTAAGGGTTGTTGAACTTGGGTCCAGTCGGATCATTTTTGGACGTGGAACAGACAACATGTGAGTTTATTAAATCATCAGAACTAATAAATCACAAGAAGCTATTCGGTGAAGGAGAAACAAGCAAACTGAAGCACACATGATGTATGGATCACAACAGCAACACACAGGAAGGTGCTGGATGTGCTCACAGAGATATTGATCTGATGATCGACAGTCACATGGACCAGTCGGTCTGTGTACAAGCCTCACTTAAACCGTGTTGATGCAGCTAAAAACAACACAAACAGATTCACAGCTTCAGATCAATTTCAAAATAAAAAGCGGAGATTGAAAAATGAACCTCCAGAATAAAACAATATGAGTCGATGTGAATGAAGAAAGCAGCAGAGCTGAAGACATCCTGCAGCTTCACGAAGCACTAATTCAAGTGAAAGAACACAGAAACATGATGCAGTGAACTGAGTGAGACACAGTGAGAGAACGCAAACAGTTACACACAGACTGCAGTAGTTATAGTAGTAAGTAGCTGTAACTGCTGAAGTTAACACATCTATCAGAAATAATAAGACGACTCTGACAGCATTCATCTGATAGGAACAGCTCAGCCTGTCATGGAAACATTCCTATAATCTGAAATCAGTCCGCAGCTTCTTGTGAAATCAGATATAATCAGTTTCACTCACACAGTTCAGAGAGGTGTGAATATGATGTGTACAACTGAAGACCAGTAACTCATCAGTGAAGACGATCAGAGCAGAGCGCTCACAGATATTTCTCTTGAATCATTATATCAGAGAATAAACTGCTCACTCACACCAACAACAACGTGTTTTATTCTGTTCTTCTTTTAGTCAAGTTTTAATCTATTATTCTAAATCCCGTCAGTGTATTTAGGATAATCTGGATTCATCCAGAGGGAAGTTGCTGTGCAGCAGTTGCAGTGAAAAGTGGGAAAAAGTCTCAAATTCAACTTCATAAAATTCATATTTTCAGTGTCAAACAGAGAAGTCTTAGAGAACTGAGAGCTGGAGCAGAGCTGCAGATTGTTTCACATTTGTGGAGCATCAGAACTGAATGCTGCTTCTACAGGTTTAGTTTGGACCTGAACCAGATCCTCAAAGTGATCCATCGTTTAATTTAATATTCCAAAACAGCTGAAATAATTGTGTTAGGTGTAAAGTGAGTGAGGACACACACACTCACCTCTGTTGTCTGGTTGATCATCAGGACACTTTCACTGCTGTTCTTTGATTCATGACAGAACGATGGAGGTGGATTATGATTCAGATGCTCTGTGGCAGCTTTCAAATGTACAGAAAACTGGTAGAAGTTTGGAATGGTCGCAGCCAAAGGACTTCTCTTGAAGAGCCGGAAAGAAAGGAGCTGGACTGTAGAGCATTGGTTCTGATAGAACTGGTTCTGGAGGGGTCTGGATCAGGACTCCAACAAGACTTTCTTGTATTTTACCTCTGAAAAGTGAAAGGCATAAGTTTGACTCCACTGAATATCTTTGGCTTCTGGACTCTCGGTCGGACAAACCAAGACATTTGAAGATGTCACCTTGGACTCCATCTCAACAATGTGTGCTGCACTAAACACCACTCGTGTTTTATAGACTCAATGATTGATCACTTCAAAAACATAACTGATGGATTCATCAACTTTTAACATTATGCTTAGTTGCAGCTGTAATGTCTCCTCTCAATGACTCTCTGCTGATGTTGAAACATGTACCGAAAATAATAAGAAGATGCTGACCGCATGAATCTGACAGGAACATCTCAGCCTGGCCTGCTGCTCATGGAAACAGTCGTATAATCAGCAATCAGTCGGCAGCTTCTTGTGAAATTAAAGATCATCATTTTCATAAAAACACAGTTCAGAAAGGTTTGCCAAAATTCACAGAGTGTAAATATTATCTTAAATGGACCGATTTAACAAAGGTAAAAGCAGCGAGAAAGAGACTCAAAACTACCACAAAGAGTTAAAAAACAAACCCGAAGAGACATAAACTGATAAAGAAACTCAAAACAACAACAAATTGGAACAAAATGGCTACAAAGAGACATAATGCAACTACAGAGACTCCAAACAACCACAAAAGCTTTAAAACAACCACAACAAGATGTAAAACTACTACTACTACTACTACTACTACTACTACACACATACTCATTTATATACAAAATACATGAATTTGACACTTTGTTTAAGACCGCCCTGAACAAACACATAATTTTGTGACCATTTAATTGATAATGAAATGAACAATATAGGAAGACAAAACTCTTTATTTCTAATTTCAAGTGTTATAGAAGGCTCATAGACTTCCATTAAGGAAACAAATCGCTGCATAACTTTAATTTAAATTGGAAAAACATTTAATTTATTGATGATTAATGATGATTTAATTGCTGAATTGAAGGTAATCCGTCTGTTTTCGTAACAGATTTTGGCTATATTGGGTTATTGCACATTTATAACCATTTAACAATCCTTGAAACTCCACGAAACGGGCAAATAAACCCCTCAGTGAACACTTGGTCACCGAAAATATTATGGTCTTCTAGTTCATAGTGCATTAAGATTAAATCATTTTTGGAGCATTAATGATTATTTTCCATCCACATTATTTTCGTTTTAAATAAAATGTATCTGTGTATATATGTTTTGATACAGAACAATAGAAACGTCCTTTTAATTGGACCCAAATACATCAGTGATATTTCTCTGAGTGATTCTCTTTCCTGTGTCTGCAGCGACACCGTGTGGCCGCTACTGAGACGACAGAAACATGGAAACAATGGGAATTACTACAAGGAAAAAGAAAAACATTCATAAAGTTTGTCGTCACTAAAGTATAAGTTTGATTCAAAAAGATGAATGTCTGTATTTGATCTTTTATCATTGATGTTCGTCAAGGGCACCGTCATTTTGAACAGGCGTTTTCGTAGGACCGCTACCACCGGGGGTCCTTCCACCGTCAACACCGGAACAACACGTGAACAGTAAGCAACACAGTTTGTAAACGGTTCATTGTATGTGGAATGTGATATTGCGCTATTGTTTTACATATATTGTTTTAAATAAAGATGTATATATTCTCCCTGGAGACATAAACTAATCGAACGTTCGACAATAAGCTCCGGCAGCCGTGAAATATGCAGTTTATTGTGCACTCTACGCAAAACCCCGTTTTACAAGTGGTTTAAATCGGGTTACCCGGTGTTCAGCACTATAACAATGTGTTCTAAACAATTATCAAATATATTGTGAATTCATTAAGACGTGCTGGTAAATTCGGCTGATATAGAATAAACCAAACGCAAGTCTTTAATGATGAATCTTGACTTTCTTAGTTGGTTAACAACAGTCGTTTATATGGAATTTAATTTGGTAAAAACTATTTATTCCACTGAGAGAAGAGAAACCAGTAAGATGTTGCTGGTGTCTTACTGGTTCTGTGTGTGTTTTGTTTTCATCAAAGGGGTCAGAGGTCAGGATGGGTCGCTCCTCCAAAGACAAGCGGGACATTTACTACCGTCTGGCCAAAGAGGAGGGCTGGAGAGCGAGGAGTGCCTTCAAGCTGCTGCAGCTCGACCACGAGTTCAACCTGTTCACAGGTGAGACACCTGAGACGACCAGACACCCGACAGGTCCCCGACAGGTCCCGCCTACACTACAGCCCCCTGAAAAGGGTGGAACTGAGCCGGAGTCTGGGTCCTCTTTGGGCTCTTCAGGCTGTGTTCTTCTTCTGTCTTCTATTAAATGTCTGATTTGCATTAAGGTTTTATTTTCCCTCTCAGGTGTGAACAGAGCCGTTGATCTGTGTGCAGCTCCTGGCAGCTGGAGTCAAGTCCTCAGTCGGAAACTCAGGTTTTACATCTTCTTTATTAACCATAAGCTCACCTGGACAGATATGAAATGGATTTTAATAAAGCCAAGAGTTAACTATGTCGTTGTTTTGTTTTTTTCCACTCAGAGCTCAGGAGGAGAAGGGCGACGCCGGTGAGGAGGTGAAGATCGTGGCGGTGGACCTGCAGGCCATGGCTCCTCTACCAGGAGTCACTCAGATCCAGGGAGACATCACTAAGGTGAGGACACCGTGGACGAGCATGCAGCTCTGATCGTCCTCTTGTCCACTGCGGGATCTTAACCAAACGTAACATAGACACATCGTCGTTGGTTCTCCTTTTATTAGAATTTTGCGTTCACGTTCCAGGAGCTAATTGTGGGCACGGCTTCAGGAGTGGACGCAAGATCCAAGTTCTAGTCATATTTGAGGCGGTCCCAATGGTCCTGGAGGAGGTTCTTTTTAGTTTCTTTGGGTCTTTAAAGAGGCGACGGATCCTCAAGGACCCGTAGAACTTCTTCAAAGACTCGAAGAAGTGCGGCGGTGCATCACATGACCCGTGTCTTCTTCTTCTTCCTCTCAGGTGTCGACGGCTCAGGAGATCATCCGTCACTTTGAGGGTCAGCCGGCCGACCTGGTGGTGTGTGACGGAGCTCCAGACGGTGAGACTTCCTGTCTGTCCTCGCCTGTTCTTAAGGCTCTCCCTTTTTTACTTTTAATTCAGTCATTTTACCGCTCTTTCTCCATAGTAACCGGGCTCCACGACGTGGACGAGTACATCCAGGCTCAGCTCCTGTTGGCCGTGAGTACACGGAGGTGTGTTTTTGTTGTTCACCTGTCGGTCTGCGATGTCACACTGATCCCCGTTTGTCTCTCAGGCTCTGAACATCACAACTCACGTCCTGAAACCTGGAGGGACGTTTGTGGCCAAGGTGAGTCCAGCTCTTGTTCGGGTGATTTATTATCTACAAAGAACTCAGTAGAGTTCAGATCTCCACCAGGTTTCATTTACCGTTAAACGTGAGGCTGAAGCCCAATAAGAAGTCGTGGAATAACGGTCTCTGGATGCTGAACTGTGGCGATGCAGTCGGCTGTGTGCGTGGTAATGTAAGGTGAAGGTTTCACTCTTCTGGCTCAGATCTTCAGAGGTAAAGACGTGACTCTGCTGTACTCTCAGCTGAAGATCTTCTTCAGTGGTGTGACCTGCGCCAAGCCTCGCAGCAGCAGGAACTCCAGCATAGGTAAGTAACCCACCACCCACCACCACCCACCACCTGTGGACCACTCACACGGCTCAAACAGCAGACAAACCCCGCCCACCTGCTCATATAGTCATCTTTTATACAACTTTTGTGCACAGACTGCTTGATAAAATCGTCTTAAACTATTAAATTGTGTCTATTGTACCACATTCATTACTCACAGTATGTGTCTGTCTGTGTGTCTGTGTGTCTGTGTGCAGAGGCCTTCGTAGTGTGCCAGAATTACTCTCCTCCTGACGGTTACGTCCCCAACATGTCCAACCCTCTGCTGGATCACTCCTACGGTAACTACGATCCCGTGTGGTCCGTGTCTGGATACCTGATCTGGATCAGGAAAACACAAGGCCTCTACAAGATAGAAACCACTTCCCTTCACTTGAGACGCACCCTGTTAGTTGACAAGTTGGCCGGCTCTGCTTAACTAATTTAAAAGGCCCATAGAGAGGTGCAACATATATATATATCATATACATCATATACATCATATATATCATGCTCATTGTCTTAGTTTCCTGTTCTGTCTTTAAAGTGGACATCTAAGGGAAAAAGACCTTTTAGCACATAAAATATATTGATACCAAAGAAAGTTGCTGAACAGTGACCCCATGTGGTAATGAAGGATTAACGGTGAATCCTAAAACATGGTGCAACAGGAGCACGAAGAAGAGAAGAATCATAAAGTCAGTAATGTCAGAGACACCAAAAACTACTGGTCAGAGTGTTTTATATCTTATGTCATTTTGAAAGAGGACGAATGCGTTATTTCTTATTTTAAAGGTTGCATACCGGTAGTCTCTTGTTTCACTGCGTGTCCTGGTCCTGGTTTTCCTCAGTCTGGATTGTGGTCTCTGTCCTTCAGATGTGGACTTTAACCAGTTGGAGGGTCCCAACCGTGTCATCGTTCCCTTCCTGGCGTGCGGTGACCTCAGTGCCTTCGACTCGGACAGGACCTACCCTCTGCAGGTGAGGAGACACAGGACTATCTTTAATAACAGAAACATGGCTCTTACAGTAAAACTAGTGCAGATAATCCCTTAAAGATCTATTCATTTAGATAATGAATTAACCCCAAATCCTGCAGATTCTTCTTTAAATGCCGTCATGTCTGAATGACAGACTTAAGAATCCCTTTAGATATGAATAAACTGAAACTATATGTCAAATACTTCTAATTAATGTGTGTAAATGTTTTTTTCTTTTTGTCACACCTAAACCATCTCCGAGCTGTTGCCTTCTTTCTTTCTTCAGCTGGATGCTGGTAAACAGTACCAGTACACCCCCCCCACCCAGCCGCCGATACGCCCCCCCTACCAGCAGGCCTGCCACCTGCGCAAGAACAACCTGCTGTCCAGAGAAGACGCTCCGTCCAACCAGAGTCAAGAGGAGGCAGAGGCAGCGGCCGAATCCACCTGAGACGAGTTAAAGGAACAGTCCAGCATTTTGGTGTGCTTAGCTTAGCTTAGCACGAAGACTGGAAGCAGGGGGAAACTGCTAGCCTTTTCCTTAATCCACCTTTGTGCTAAGCTAGGCTAAACACACCACACTGTACCAGATATTTTTACTATTCTGATTTCATGTTTTTTATTTGTGGCAGATCCTTCCGTTCATTAGGCTTGAGGAATTGTAAACATTTTATATTTTAAAAATAAAAGTCATCTCTTAGAGGCAAACCGTCAAATGTGGTTTACGTGATTTGTATTTTAAGAGTGAATAAACTGTTATATTTTTGTCTCCAAGCAATTTTGCATTTTGCTGCTGTAGATGTTTACGGCTGTGCAAATTTTTATTTATTTATATATTGTTGGTTAGTTTAACCTACAGCTGTGAGAACCACGTATCTCACATCTGAGATGTAGTACAGTAAAAAGTACAATATGTACCTCTGAGCTGTAGTGCATGAGAAGTATAAAGTTAAATTACATAGAAATACTTGTAAAATACAAGTACCTCTGATTTGTACTTTAGTCCAGTACTTGAGTCCCTACTATTACGACGTACTGCGTCTGTACGCGCTGACGTCATAACGTAAGGACGACTCGCACAACCGCATTGTTGTTGGGTGAAGAGAAGCTCCGGGCAGCCGCTGAGCTCTGCCGCTTCTAACCGCTTCTAAACGGCCGTACTGAGCAGCTAAATTACAACCGATTAAAGTAAAATACCGGCTCCGTCGCGCTGGATATCTGTCGGTTACTTCTCAAGTTTAACTCGGTTGAGCAGCGCGAGCAGCGGCCGTTGGACGAGCGGACTGAAAATGTGGATTTAACTGCAGCTTCGCTCCGCAGGGCCGCGCCGCCATTGCTGCTGTTTTTACAAGCTGAATTCGTGAAAATACCTTTGGTAAGTTCAGCCCCACTGTGTCCTCACCTCTTTAATATCACCCCCCTTATAGTCCGGACTAGTTTACATCTAAAAACCAGTCCGTGCTGGTCTGAGAGACAGCCTCCCCTTTTACAAATCTAGGCAGTTTCTTGTTGTGCTGGTCGCCATATTTCCTCCCCCTTCAGTTTAGGTGTATTAATGCTAGCAGGCTAACGTTAGCCCCGGTTTGTGGACGGAGTGTCCTAATGCGTTTAACCGGCCACCGGGAGGGCCAACCGCCGGAGAGGAGGAGGACACACCGGGGTCTTCTTTTATTGTAACGGACCCGTGTGTGGTGCATCGCTTTTCAAGCTGTGGTGCGATTAATAACAAAATATAAACGTTGTGGGTTCAGTTAAAGAGGAGCTAACGTTAGCCGGTGGGTAGCGCACACACATACACCAGAGAAACCGAACGGGCTGCAGCTGCTGTTAGCCGATTATTTCCAACAACCAGCGGCTTCAGCCGGGCTCGCTGTCATGAGTGGCCGTGGAGGTGTGGTGCTTTTCTTTCTTTCATCCAGTGAACGTTATCGTTTCCGCCCCCTTTGCTCCCAACTACAACCAACTGAAAACATGACCCAGTAAATGAATTAAAGCTGCACAAACAGACACACTATGTGAAAGGAGGACCCGTTTCATTTGTGAATGGATACAGATTTGTACATTAGCAGCAATGTTGCACAACACGGAAATATTTTGTCCTTAAAATGAATGAATAAATAATCCCGGTTATCCTTTTGGCCATGGTCGTGCAGCCCTCGTACATTTAGCAGTTTAGTATATTTTGTGACACGAGGAGAATGATTGAACACGTTTATGTTCCCCAAACGTAATAATTGGAAACACGTGTATCACAGTGGAACATATATCAAACATGTTCAAACAATATCCAGGCCGTCTGTGGTTAGATAAGACGTGTCTGTACCATGTGACAGACGCTCTGCATCAGCAATACATTCATAGTTTGATAGACTTGCAGAACAAGTACAAACCACTGGAAGTAAAATGACTGTCTCTGTTCTGTGGTCCTCTCTGATTGAAGAGGTAAAGACATCCTTGTGTAAACACGTTAACTGCTGCATGATTGCTCCTGAAGGCCTCATTGAGGGTCAAGGCCTGGTAATGATTACTGCAGGTTCTGTTAGACGTAACACACACTGCTGCGTGCGCTGCTCGTTGCTTCACAGACTTAATGACTCTAAGAAATTGTAAGTTGAGTCTTTGACGCTGTCGTGTCATTCGTCTGGTTCTCAGGGTCTTTGCGGCTTCGAGATGAAGAAGAAAAGTCGACATCACCGACCCGCGGTGCTGAAGAGAGATTCGTCGCCCATCAAGCCGTCGCCCAACCGGGAGACGCTGACGTACGCGCAGGCCCAGCGGATCGTGGAGCTGGAGGTGGACGGCCGCGTGCACCGGCTCAGCATCTACGACAAGCTGGACGTCATCGGCGACGATGACCCCACGGCGCAGGAGATCACGGAGTGCAACAGCAACAAGGAGAACAACGAGAAGCCCCAGCAGGTCCTGGTGCGCTCCGTGCGCCTCAAAAACAACCAGCAGAAGAAGAACGCCGCGCTCATGGCCACGCACGGCAGCACCGGCGGCCTGTTGGAGCCAAAGGTCAGAACGGTTGAGTACAACCTGCCGGTGGTGCCCAAGAGGCCGGCGGCGTATTACAAATACACGGAGAGGACAGCGGAGGAGCTGGACGAGGAGGTGGAGTACGACATGGACGAGGAGGACTACGCCTGGCTGGAGCTCATCAACGAGAAGAGGAAGAGCGAGGGCGTCAGCCAGGTGTCGTTCAACCTGTTCGAGTTCCTCATGGACCGCTTCGAGAAGGAGTCGTACGAGGTCACGCAGGGCCAGAGCGACCTGCAGTCGCTGGTGGACGAGGACGCCGTGTGCTGCGTCTGCATGGACGGAGACGGAGCCGACAGCAACGTCATCCTCTTCTGCGACGCCTGCAACATCGCCGTGCACCAGGAGTGCTACGGCGTGCCGTACGTCCCCGAGGGCCAGTGGCTGTGCCGCCACTGCCTGCAGTGTCCGTCGCAGCCCGCCGAGTGCGTCTTCTGCCCCAACCGAGGTGGAGCTCTGAAGAAGACGGACGACGACCGCTGGGGCCACGTGGCGTGCGCCCTGTGGGTGCCCGAGGTCGGCTTTTCCGACACAGTCTTCATCGAGCCCATCGACGGCGTGCGCAACATCCCGCCGGCGCGCTGGAAGCTCACCTGCTACCTGTGCAAAGAGAAGGGCTCCGGCGCGTGCATCCAGTGCGACAAGATCAACTGCTACACCGCCTTCCACGTCAGCTGCGCCCAGAGGGCCGGCCTTTACATGAAGATGGAACCCGTCAAGGATGTGACGCCGTTTGGCGGCTCCTCCTCCTTCTCCGTGAAGAAGACCGCGTACTGCTGCAGCCACACACCCGAGGGCTGCGACCGCCGGTCGCTCGGCATCTACGACGAGCCCCATGCAAAGAACGGAGCCTGCCACAAGAGGGCCGACAAGAGGGGGAAGTCCCGGGCCAAGGGCTGGGCCAAGAAGAAGAGCAAGAGAGGCGAGCCGGAACCAGAGCCCGAGACCCCCACCAACTCTGGGCCCAGTATCACCGCTTCAAGGTAGGCAGGCAGGCAAAACAGGACTCCCAGAATGCATCTCTCACATAAATTAATAGTGTTTTCTCGCCCAGGTCCACTCAGTTCCTCGTCATTGAGACCGGATTCCAGATCAAGATAAAAAAAAATGTATATATGATGTCCGGCTCAGTAAGGTTTCTTGTTTCTGTTCAGGTCCACAGATTTGGAAAATAAACATTAGTAAAGACCGGGCTAGTTTCGGTAAGGAAACCACGACAATTTAATAAGTTTAGTAACTGAAGTATAATTCTGGTTTATTATAACCTGGGTCTTATTTCTGTAATAATTATGCTGTGCATCTGTAACACGGTGAATGAAGAAGTCGTGCGGGTCAAGAAGCACGAGCAGTCGGACCAACAGAAGCTTGTTCCTGCTCGGGTTCACCCCTCTGAAATGTAGCGTATTTATTGGTTAATATCTCCCTCTGCCTCCTCCTCCGTGGGTCAGCTTCGACACCATCCTGAACCAGGTGGCGGTCCAGAGGAAGCGGGTGTTCGTGGAGCGGGTGCTGAGCTACTGGGTGCAGAAGAGGCAGTCGAGGAACAACGTGCCGTTGATCCGCCGGCTGCAGGCCAACCCTCAGCCGCCCAAAGTCAAGCAGATGGTCAGTGCTTCCGACACAGCGGAGCGGCGTCCTTTAATGTCGTTCTTCCTACCACAAAAGTTTTGTGCGTTTCTTCTGCAGGACCGCGTGGAGACGAACCAGGCGCTGAAGGAGCAGCTGAAGGAGTGGCACCGCCTCCGCCACGACCTGGAGAGAGCTCGCCTGCTGCTGGAGCTCATCAGGAAGAGAGAGAAGCTGAAGAGGGAGGAGGTAGATCATCATTTACTACCTCACTGTTTCTAAAGCGCAAAGCTCAATTTAATACTTAAATAATCCATCATTATTCAGGTCAATGCAACCTCTGTTCACGTTAGCCGTCTGCAGACGAGCCGGTCACTGAGATCACTCTGAGCAGCATGTCGTTTTATTTTGGACTTGCAAAAAGCGAGTGTTGCGTTTTTGTAACTCGCGCTGAAGAACTTCCACGTGACGACGTGTGTGTGTGAATATTCAGGAAAACACTGACTCCAAAAAACAAGTGTGTGTGTTGTCCCGTCAGATGAAGCTGCAGCAGTCGGCGCTGGAGGTCCAGCTGACCCCCTTCAACATCCTGCTGCGGGCTGTGCTCAGTCAGCTGCAGGAAAAGGACCAGTACAGTATCTTCGCTCAGCCCGTCAACAGCAACGAGGTCCGCCGCCATTTCATCGTTTTGTCTGTTGGACAGAAAACGTTTTAAATGTTAAATTCATTATTTGACAGTTGTAGAGAAGTCGAGTTTTTAACTATTACTGGGCGCCTGCTGGAACCCAGTGTATTATTTTACCTTCTTATCAGTGTTTTTTTTTTTTTCTACTGTTACTACCAACACATCACTTCCTGTCTGTGTTTTAATGCACAGACCTTTTCACAATAAAGGTGAAACATAACAGAGAAATAATGTCCTTAATGAAAGTGAACGCGTCCCCCCTGTCTCCTGCAGGTTCCCGACTACCTGGACCACATCAAGGACCCCATGGACTTCTCAACCATGAGGAAGCGCATCGACGGCCACGTCTACAGGAGCCTGGAGGAGTTCGAGGCCGACTTCGACCTCATCATCTTCAACTGCATGAAGTACAACGCCAAGGACACGTTCTTCCACAGGGCCGCCCAGAGGATGCAGGACCACGGAGGAGCCATCCTCCGCAGGGCCCGCAGAGAGGCCGAGAGGATCGGCTTCGACTTCCCCAGCGGGTTGCATCTGCCCGAGGTCCCGAAACTGGAGACGCCTCCCGCCTTCTCCTGGGAGGACGGTAAGTCCATTGATTGAGTAAAATCTCCTGAATCAGCTGTAAAAGGGCTGTAGATAATCCTGTGATCATCTGTCTCTTCTAGTGGACCGGCTGCTGAGCCCCGCCTACCGTCAGCTGACCCCTCTGGAGGACCAGCTGAGAGAGCTGCTGGAGAAGCTGGACCTGAGCACGGCCATGAAGAACAGCCCGTCACGCAGCAAGAGGCTCAAACTGTTGAAGAAGACCATCACGGAGGTCCGCAGCGAGATGAGCCTGAAGAAGTCCCTCCGGAAGCCCCCGCCCCCAGAGCCCAGTGGGACCCCCACGGAGGCAGAGGAGAAACCACTACCTGAACCCCCGGCAGAGCCTTGCACGCCACAGCAGGAGAACCCTCTGCCCCCGGACACGTTAGAGCTGGTGACCTTACTGTCGCGGATCGAGGCCTCACCCGACCCGAAGCCGCCGCCCCCTTTGAAGGCCTCCAAACCCAGCACGGATCGCTCTCCCTCGGAGCTCGACGACACATCTACCTCAGTGCCCACGGACGCACCTAACGGGCACGCCCCGTACCCGCCGCTCCCCAACGGCGTCATCCACGCTGACGCCCCCAGCACGGGCAACCGGCGCAACAACGTCCTCTTCCGCAAGTCCAAGAGCGCCAGCCCCCAGAAACCACTCAAGAGCCACGAGGCGTCCGCTGTGACGCCGCCTTCCTTGGGTGCCAAAACCTTCCTGTCGGTGGTGATCCCTCGACTGGAGACGCTCCTCCTGCCGAAGAAAAGACGACACAGCAGCAGCGCCGACGGCGAGGAGGAGGACGAGGAGTCGCCGATAAAACGCCTCGGCACAGGTAAAAAAAAAAAAAAAAAAGAATCTCCTCCACGACGAAACATGAACTGAAATGTTGAAGAAATCATTTTAACGATCGGAGTACGAACCCAAAACTACACTGTGACACGTGCTGTGTTTCTTCTTTCCCTTCAGGAATAGCAAACGGTTTCGTGGTGGAGGAGGAGGAAATCTCACCATCTCCCCGCCTGCTGGAGCCTCGTCGCCGCTGTGCCTCCGAGTCGAGCATCTCCTCCAGCGGGAGCGTCCTCTGCGGCACGAGGTGAGTGGAGGAGGAATTATCTCCTCCGGATTATCTGGTTATAATCCGGAGCTGTGCAGGTCACTGATAACGCAGAAACAGCTTTAACCGTGATAACGTTCTACTGACCCAGGTAATAGATGAGAAGTGGGAGCACAGTGGCATGATGGGAATGACGCTGCTCTATACTGGAAGGTTTGTTTTGGACCCGATGAGTTTTATTTATTCATGTAGTACTTCTACATACACCGTATAACACATATGAACCTGTCATCTATGTCACTTGTGGGTTCATAGAGGACTGCAGGAGCGAGTCCTGAACAGTCTCTGGGCATCTATCGGTTACACTCGTTGTCTTTTAAGTCTTCAGTTCATTTTGTTCGGACGCTCTCTGAGTCCAAACGTCTCCGTTCTTACTCGGAGCTCGTGTGCCGTCTGTGGAGGCTCGCTCTACGGCTCCAAGCGAGAGTATAAACAAAGCTTAAGCCCCTCCCCCTGCGCTCATTGGTCGATTACTTTTTCACAGAGCGGACTGATTCTGTCACGATGCCAATTGTGACAGAATCAGTCAACTCGAACTCGGAGGGGGCGGATTCAAAGGTCTGGACCCAGGCGACAATCTGACCATCAATAATCAAATGGAGGATCATTACATGCGTCATGCAAAATATAACGTTATAACAAGAAGTTATTTTATTATAAGTAATAATGAGAAAAATGTAATAACATGAAAATATGTTGATGTGACTAGAAAAGGACCTGGTTATAATTCAGATGTTCTAATTGTTACAAGAAGTTCACAACAGCAGAGGCATGACTCTAAACGTTGTCCTGTGATTCATGTCTCTTTCAGCACCGTCATCGTTTCTAAAAGCGGTAAAGGACGGTCGCCGGCGGCTCGGCGGAGCACCGTGGACGACAAGAGCACCCTGGGGACCTGCATCGAGAATGGAGAGTTCGCCAAAGCCGCCAAGATCTCGTCAGGTGAGCAGAGCAGCGTCCGTCTGCTCGGTGACACCTGATGGATGTGCATGAAACCGCATGGCACGCTTTGATCGGTCAGCTCTCCTCTCTGATTTACTTATTAAAAAGTCTGTTTATGTGAGAAAAACATCGTTGAGTTCTTCTATCACTTCCCACTGTTCCACCTGTGAGACCCAAAGAACAGTGAAGTAAAAGTATTTTTTAAAGTGAAATCTTCATATGAGAGCTTACCAAAGCTCCTCCCAAGCTCACTGGTTGTCAGACTGGGGTTTGTTTTTTGGGGGGGGGGGCCTCAGAGGTCCTCGATAAAGTCAGCGGAGACTCGAAGCTGCAGGTTTCAGCCCGAAAAAGGAAAGTGGTTCAGCAACAGGAAACCTGAGAGGGCCAAAGTGGAAGTGAAGAGAAGTCCGTTATTTTCTGTGTGGGTTCAGTGAATTATTGACTCACTTCATCACAACTCAACAAACGTGCGGAGTATCTTTGGTTTAACATGTAAAGTTCTTACTAAATACATAAAGATACCTCAGGACTAGCCCCATTATGTTCCTGCCTCATATATATATGTATGTATATGTGTGTGTGTATATGTATGTATGTGTATGTGTGTGTATGTGTGTGTGTATATATATATATATGTATGTGTGTATGTATACATATATATGTATATACATATATAAACCCTCTATGTGACTCCTCAGGAGTCTCGTCAACTGTTTAAAGTCAATCTTTAAAAAGCGTGTGTGTGTGTGTGTGTGTGTGTGTGTGTGTGTGTGTGCATTATAAACCTCATAACCTGCTTATCGTTGTTCCTGTAGAGGTGTGGAAGCCCTCCGCCGCTCCTCCATTTGTTCTGGAGCCTCTTAAACTAGTTTGGGCTAAATGTAGTGGATATCCCTCCTACCCCGCCCTGGTGAGTGAGTGCTAGCTAGCCCCCCCACCCCACCCTACCCCACACACCGTGTCTCATTACCCATCAGCCCCCTCTCTGCCATCGTGCGGTGCCGTAGCTCGTGATTTGTGCTCGCGGCCATGCAGCAGCTTCCAGCTGGCCGATCACGGACTGCTTGGTGTGTTTGTGGAGTCGAGCCGCGTTCGCTCAGAGCGTCCGCGGCTCGACCCGGCCGTGCATGTGTGTGTCTCTTGTGAGTGCGCGGCTTCTTCTGGAAACACTCCACACACACTAGTTACTGTGAGACGGCGGCTTCACTCAAAGTCTCCGTCCCGCTCTTCATTTGTTTGTGGCCGTCGCAGATCGTGGAACCCAGAGCGCGGAGGACGGGGGGTCAGCACAAAGGGGCGGAGCTTCCCCAGCCGCCGTCGCCACCACCGGTCGTTCTCAGAGCCGGAGAGCGGATGCAGTTCAGGTCCGCAGAGAAACTCTTCCTCGTCCACTTCTTCGACAGCAAGCGCAGCTGGTGAGGAACTCACTGAAAGAGTAAAGTAGAGGAAAAAAACGACTTCTCATTAACAGTCTGGTTTTGTCTTCATTCAGCAAGAGAGAGTCTCAGAACCGTAGTCATCTGGGGAAAGACGAGAGTATCGTCAGCACAAGCATGCTGATAAATGTTTAATTTTGCATTTTATCTGAAGCAAAAGCAAGTTTTCTTGTGAGCGTTGTGAGCTGCACGTGATACGTTGGGAACTGACCTCTTGTCCGCTCTCTCCTCAGGCAATGGCTTCCTAGATCCAAGATGGCTCCCTTCGGTGTCAACCGGGCGCTCGACAAAATCAAGCTGGCGGAGGCTCGCTCCTCCTGCATCCGAAAAGCTGTGCGGCTCGCCTTCGAGCGAGCCATGAACCACCGGAACCGCGTCGGCAGCGAGGCCGGCGCCTCGGACTGAACACACACACACACACACACACACACACACACACACACACACACACACACACACCACCTCTGAAATCCTCCCATCATCCCTCTCTCCTGTTTCAGCCTTCTGTTTTGAACACAGTCACAAGCAGAGACGCTCATACGCACAAATAACCCACACATACATGTTTACCATTTCCTGTGAACTGGAACCCCCCCCCCCCTCCAAAATACTGTAGCTGGTGACGTCCATCTTTGTTTTTGTCAAAGAGCTATGCAACGACAACGACTCAGTTAGCGGGTGCAAAACGTTGAGAGAAAATAAACCCCTGGGCTGTGAGAACTGAAAATCACAGGTCTGAACCTGTTGAATGTGTCGGATTTGACCTCTGACCTCCTTAAAAAAAAAAAAATGTGCTGCAAGACTGCTGCAACAATCTCACTGCCATGAAAATGTCCGTGTGCGTGTGTGCGTGTGTGTGTGTGTGTGCGTGCGTGTCTGTGTGACTGACTGCAGCAGCTCCTGTAAATATCCTGTACAAGGCCCGACACTAATTTATTCACTCCCTCGGTTTGTTCTGGTACTCGGTGTTCAGATATTTATACAGTCGGAGGTGATGACCCCCCCGACGCGTTTCTGCTGGTGCTATCTCTACACAGAGACGATACAGACATGCATACTGTAATGAACATTTATATTTCTGCTCATTTTTTTAAACGGTTTTGTAAGTTATTGAGTTCTCAAGCTTCAAGTTCTTTCGTCTTTGGCATTAATTGATTTTGTCTCTTTTTTTTTTTTTTTACCTGAATGTTTTTACTGGACTGTTTCTTTCTCTTTTTTTTGGTTTGTACATATTTATATAAAATCTATATAGATGCTCTCAAAGTTTAAAATGCCTGAAGTGCATCATTCACACCGAAACCAAAAAAAAAGAAATCTGCTGCCCACAAGTTTCCCACTACTGTTTATTTTCCAGTTTGTTTGTCAGCCTTTCTGTTCGTGTGCTGTGATGAGTTCAAGTCTGTTTGTCATCACAGAATCATCTTTTCCACCTGAACTGAGCTACAGTCGGCTGTAGGAGGACAGAGAATGTGCCTGTACTAATTTATTGTAAAGCAGAAGATGTATATGCGTTACTTTATAGAGAGAGTATTGTAAGAAAATACTACGGGCACACAGGGAGCCATATGTAGAGGCCCCTCCTCTTCTTCTGGGGTTTTTATTTTTGGGGATTTTAGCATTAAATCTGAGCGGTGAGGTGATAGTGTTTGATGTTTTACTTTGGCAGGGTAGCAATGGGTAGACTTCCTGTGTTGTTTGGCCCTTCTGGATGTGGATGTTGTGTGTAAATAGATTTGGTACTTTAGCTGATTCTCTGGGAAAAACCACAGTTATAGCCAACAGGAGCGGAAACCAGCCGACAGCAGGCGGCTGGGACTTTTATACTAAAACACTGAAAAATTAAAATATGTTATTGAATCACTGATTCGACGAGTCCTGGTTTTATTATTTAAAATTTTACGCTCATATGATTTTTATTGTCCTGGTGTTTTATTTTAGTTGCATTTTTATTATATTTTTTTTATTACTTACAGTTTTAGGTAAACTTACTTTATTTATTATATATTTTACTTAAAATATATTTAATCTTAGAATAAAAGCACAGATGAAACTATTTTTTCATCTTATTGAAATATTTTGGTAATTTTTATTTAATTCTATATTTTTTCAGTTATACCAATTTTAACGAACTTATTTTGATGTGTTCACAGGTGTAACTATAACATACTTAGTATGACATCATGCACTTCTAAATGAACAGAAACTCCCTTCAAACAATCAGAAGTACTTCTAAAAAGTAAAACTCTTTCCAGGTGTAAGTAAACCCGGAGAACCCAGTTTAGAGGGAGTGTAACTTTTAACCTCCTTCGATAGGAAACACTAAACCTTCCCTCATATCTAAGTGACCACTAGGTGGCGCTGTCGCTCTGCCCGTGAAAGAGCTGATGATTCAGAAATGAGGAGGAAACACTGCAGTGACAGTTTAAACTCAGTAGGACATTTTTAAACTACTCCTGCGTCGCTTTGGCCTTCATGCTGAGTTCAAACAAATGTTTTCTCAAGTGAGAGCTGAGACCAGCAGGACACGCAGGAAAGAGTACGTTTATGACGATGTGCTCCAGATCTGGTGACCTGTAGCTAAGATGAGAGTTTACTTTACAGGGCGGCTTTCTCTCTGCTGCTCTTGATGAAAACACACGGCCTCAGATCAAACTTTGAGTAGAACAAGTTGCTCCTTCCTGTTCAAGTTGAGCCGGTTTAGCAGCTGATCAGAGCTCCTCCTGGTCGCCTCCCTTTACAGATAAATCAACAGTCCTTTCTTCATTCTGTCTCGTCTTTATAGACAAGAAGAGGAAGGGAACAGACCAGCAAGCCGATCACCAACAAGGAGCCGACCACAATATCAGTGTGTTTCTGTCAAGCTAAAAAAATTAAGCCAACGCGGTAGTGCTAAAAAACTGCAGTTCCTCAAATGGCCACTTGAGGCTCCTAAAGCGAGTCCTTCCCCATAGACCTCCATGTTTAAATGCCCAACTTTATAGCAGAACATAAACATGTTTATAGATAATATCTCCGTTCATGACTCCGTGAATTTTTATATAACTCACTCGTTTAAATTATATTTATGCTTATTAAAGTTAGGGTTGGGGATCTTTGAATGTAAAAGAAAATAGTAGCACACACTCGTAGCTACGATGCAGAAGGTGTTCAACACCTGGCTAATGTTTAAAAAATGTGAGAGGCGTGTCCTGGACTTCACCCGCCAAGCGAGACGAGCATGCGTGTTTGAAGAAACAGAAGAATTGTTGCAACCGCACGTCGAGCGCCCTGGATGAGCAGCAGAAGAAAGGACGGATGAGTGAGTAAAATCTGGAGCTGCTGTTGGTGCTCCAGCGTCCCTGCAGGTCCAGTGTTCTCAGCCTTGTATGTTGTGAGTGTCTGTGAATATTCCGCTGATGACTCAACATGTTCCTCTAATTAGCAGCAGATATTTCGGGCGTCCTGAGCTCGTCGTCCGGCTCAACCACACGCACGCACGCACGCACGCACGCACACACACACGCACGCACGCATGCACACACACACACACGCACACACACACTCTCGGGGTCTCTGGGGGTTGAAATGTCTTTGAAGTTGGAGATGATTATCCAAAGCGTGCAGAGGTAATTAACTGTGTCCTGCTCATAAATAAACACATTTCCTCTGCACACACACCATTAATGCAGCAGACGCCGCCGGAAAAGTGTTTGTTGCAAAAAAAAAGAAAAGCTCAACGACCTGCCTTTGAATCATCTCGCATCGCTCGTCTTCTGTGCAAAAGAGGTGTTTCTATTATTTTGTCCACCTTATTTCTATCAATGAGGGTTAGACTAAATAACAGAAGCGCCTCTCTGTAGAGTGCAAACAGCAGCACTGCATCCTCCTAGATCATCATGAAGTGAACATCATGTCCTTGGTGAAGGGAGGATTCATCACAGGTTGTATTACACTGCATTGGTTTTGGCTCGTGGACCTACTGCACAGGTGTGAAGCAGGTGAGCAGGCAGCAAGTCGATCAGGTGACATATTGGCGTTAAAATATAACGTACCAAAACTAAAAAGTATTGCATCGCAGAATGGCCCATTTCAGAATATTATATATCACTGGATTATAATTATTGATGCTGTAATGTTGCAGCTGGTATTTGGTTTTGCCATGTACACTGTGGGGTAGCAGTCAAGTCTTATCTTTATCCATAATAATACATCATAATGTATACGTTAATTACAATTTTTTAAATATGAATCTGCAATGTAACTCGGAATCAAAGGTATTAAATGTAAAAGTAGTAGTAAACATTTGTAAAAATAATATAGCTATAGCAGAAAATGGAAATACTCAAGTAAAGTAGAAGTACATCAAAATGTTACTTAGGTACAGTACACCACTGCCAATTCCATATTACATACTTATTGTAAGAAAGCAAAGAAAGGCGTATATGAATATATGTTTAACAACTAAATACTTAACTGAGAAATGTAGCCACTATGACTTTATGTTGACATTATAATTACCAAAGAAAATACTCTAAGGGTTCGGATTCAAATAATGAATATAATTGTCTAATATTTAAAAAAAATGTAAGCGACTCGATTAAGTCAAGTTTTCAGACCAAATTCCAGATTAAAAAGTCAAACTTGAGCCTATGCTGACTGAAATGTTGTCCTATAAGGCGTCGATCTGTCAGTCACATGATCCAAGAAACAGAAGTTGAGATGAGGAACTGCAAATCAACGAATGAATAATTAATAACTGGCTCACACTGGAGGAAAAGATGCAGCAAATGTCCTGAGTATATTGAAAAAGAGGCGTGTCTGTACTTGTACTTTGTGGGGACATCGACTTTGTTCACACACTGACATTATGGGGACACCCCGCAGCGTGGGGACCAACAACTGGTCCCCACAAGGCACAACGGTTACATTTCATGGTCAAGACTTGTGTCTGTGAGAGAAATAATAAACATGTTTCTGGGCAAAGCTGATGTCAGACATCAAAACAAAACGTCCTCTTGCAGAAAACAAAAGGAGTGGCCGCTGTTGTCTGTGTCGTTATTTGCGTCCTCGTGAATATTAATGCTTGGTGGCAGCAGCTTCACACCTTTGTGGTTTTGTTGCCATTAGCAGGAGAGCTCTCTGAGCTAAACACACAACAATGGAGGAGCAATTACGCCGCAATTATGGCTTTATAAAGAAAATAAAAAAACAGGCCTAATTTGGCTGCCGTGAATCAACAAAAAGGTTTTTCCATTTGAGAGCGGGAACGCCGGCGGTGGTAAATAGTTTAGTGGTTGTACTGTTTGAGGCAGTCGGAGTGTTACAACGTTCCTTCATCCTGCACTCGCACAGAGCTGGAGGTAAACAGGAAGTAAGCAAAACACAGCGAGGAGCAACGACAATGAATAGATTAATTATAATGTCTGTTTATTAATAGTGTAAGATAAGAGATTAACAAGACGACACTGATACATGACAAGGCAAGTGAGAGAAACAACAACAACCAAAGGGCAAAAAGGATAGAGATACAGATCGGCTTAAGTACTTAGCAGGGGGTGCCTCTAATTTATTTGCAATTTGTTCAATCCCATCTTGTATTATACATTATTCATCTCTTCACCCCTTCCATGGCCTACAACTCCCCAGAAGGGGGCGACACTTCTAAACGGGCCCTGGGGTCTGAGCATGGTGAAACAAGGCCTGATCAAAAACAAAGGCCCCGCCTGCAAAACCATTGTTTTCCTGTGGTATGGCCAGGCAGCAACCTTCGGTTCTGCTGAGTGAAGCCGATGCTTCATGTCTTAAAGCTGCATTCTCTCTAGTG
>NW_022280032.1:949726-953528 GCF_004355925.1 Anarrhichthys ocellatus
CCCTGGTGGACACTAGAGAGAATGCAGCTTTAAGACACTTCCTCATTTGTTTAATTTTTCCAGGAGGTTGTTGACTGATAATTTCAATTACAATCACGACCAACATAGCAGACCCCTCCCCATCATTTCCTGTGTGGTGTCATAAAGCTGCACTTTGTGACTTGAGATTGCTGTGCGACCTGGAATTTAATATTGTGGCTCCCGTTCCCTCGTTATCCTGAACACCTTCCACAGACACATTTTACCGTATTATGCTTGCATATAAATCTCGCTATCTTAACGATGCCTTTAACGAGCTTCTGGCACGAGTCCTGAGGATGAATGTGGCGAAAAATTGGCAGTCAGACGGGGTTGTACAGCACAGCAGTCCTACAAAATGTTACGTTACGATCATGTTTTGATTTTCTTCCATTATGCAAGAAAAACAGTAAAAACACTCCAAGCTAGAAAACACGTGAGGTGGCAAAAGTATTGATGACAATCAAATAAAAAAATGATCGAGGTGAAGATAAATATGATGGCATCCAATCGCCATCTTGCACGGAGAACAATTGAATACTTATGACAGAGTTTGAGAAGTTAAGGTGACACGTTTAGATGTTTCTCCTCCACTTGTATCTGTAAAGCTTGATAATCGATTTACAGCCTTGGATTGCATTACTGTGACTCTCTGTCAGTGACCTTTCAGGAGGAATCATTCACATCTTATTTCAGATGTTAAAGCAGCAGCACCGTTGGTGTCTGCAGCCCCGAAACACTGACTGACGGATAAATGCTTTTATAACCTCCACCCCATGCACACCTCTACACCTCCACCCAGGGCTGGTGGTGATTGAGCGCGGCGGCTGCAGAGGTCGGAGGTCAGGTGATGGAGGGATACAGTCCATCGGCTCCAACAGTGTGAGCAGAGAGGATGAGACCAGACATCAGAGTCAAACTCCCAACGGAGACAAATCTATTAGAGGGAGAGAAGAAGAAGAGGAGGAGGAGGAGATACTTCTACTCTTCATCATTGAAAGCAAAGAAAGACCATATTCTGAATTTGTATAATTAAAAACCTATAATTGTAATATTGACTTGTTAAACTGTTCCATAACCAAACAACCAAACTCATCCCAACAAACCAAATGCATCCCGACAATCTCCACAGTCTGAATTCAGGACTTTTACTTGTATTGGAGTATTTTAGGTGCAGCTAAAAAAGTACCTCTGCTGCTTCAGCAGAATCTGTCTGGCGTTTCCTTTGGCTTAGTTATGTGTGTGTGCCCTGATAGCATCCTGGTTTGTTATTAATACCTCCATCTCTCTCACCTGAACACACCTGAGTTGTGTTTCTTGACACCAGTGATCAGGACCGGTGAAGCCAGACGACCCAAAGAGAGGCGGACAAAGTTAAACTCCTCGATCCCTTCATGTCCTCGCTCCTCCACTTTTAAATTCTCCTCCATATTTCCTCCTCTGCCGTCTAACAACTCGTCGCCGTTATAAATTTATGAATCAAAAGCTTATAAATTAACATCCAGCGGGCTTGTCTGAAACAGTTTGTGGTGTAATTCATCTTCCGAGCTCATGATCGGGTTATGTAAGTAAATATGGGAGCGATCCATAACCGCCGACCTTGTTAGACACCCCTCCGAGGTCAGCGCTAATTGGTGGTGGTGGGGGGGGGGGCGAGTATTGCGAGTGGCGTCAGACTGCAGGCGTCAATTAAATGATTTCCTGCACCCACACATTTACAAAGGAAAGCAATCACAGGTCAAGGGTTAAGAAAAGATCATGAGAATATACACTAAGAATATTTACTCTTTGCGTTTTGTGATTTCTTTACTCTCACCAGTTACTACAATAAATGAATGAATGAGTGACTGAATTAGTACTTTAGTTCGAGGGTCATACCCAGAAGAGTGTAACTATAGATAAAGGGCCCCAACATGAGGGCGGTTGAAAAATCTGGGATTTGAAATATTGTGAATGGTGCACATGAAGTCTGTGTATTCAATTGTGTATACACAGAGAATGTTTTATTTACAGTAACATAACTTTATATATGTCGTGTGGAGACAAGCTGAGAAAACCAGTGGAGAGTGCGGATGTCAGACTTTTTACTTTAATTTTGAAGAAAACCATTTTAATGACTCATATTTTCACTGATTTACAGGCAATGTGCTATACAAATAAACTTGCCTCGCCTTTAATTGTTCATTAAATTGACAAAATGAAAAGTCAGACTTGTAGCTGAGTTCATGTTATTACTGTATGTTCTGTGTGCGCTGCACCATGTGATCGTGTGCCTGAGCCGTATAATAAAGACAGAGAAATGGACTCCAAGCATGTGGTGAAGGACAAAGAAAAACTGAACCAAAGTCAACCTAAAGTCCAGAGGGTTAATATTCCTTCTGACCATCTTCACCACTTTAAAATAAAAGTCTTAAACTAACTTTTATTAACAATTCCTGTAAGACATCTGTTGGGTTGGTAGAGTCTGGCAGAATGCTGAATATTAACAAATAAAGTTTGACTGCCTGAGCTGAATTTAAAATATAAAAGAGAGTATTTGTCTTTTATTTTGAAATGCAGTGGAGCTTGATGCATTCAGACTGGTGACAGTTCATGTTCCTGCCGATGTGACTCACTGCTGTAACATTCAAAGACACACTTAGCATTCATGAGTTCCTCCCAACGCACACCGCCACTGCAGGAGGGGAGGTAATGGTTTATTCAATCACTCCCACAGACCGTCTGCCATGTTATGACAACCTATTAAACACTAAATTATACGCGTTGTTTGCCCCCCCCCCCCCCCCCTCCCCGGAGCCCGGCAGACATTTTTGCTGAAAGTTGTCCATTCCCATTGTGAGAAGCTGTTTGTTCACCTTCTCTTCCTGCTGTCAGGGCACCTGAAGGGGCTCTACGCCGCCGCCACTTCTAAACAGAGATAAATGACCCAGCACGCATGTACACAGTGCGACTCGGACAACCCAGAATGCCGCGGTGTTGGCATGTCAAGGGGCCGCTGATTGGCTGTGAAAAATTAAATGTCACTTGACTGTAAGCGAGTGTTCGCTGGTGATGGAATCACGCTCCGGCTGTCAGCGCCAGTCGTTTTAACGCAACCACATGACAGACAAGAGTGAGAGCTGCTGCTGCTCTGAATATTAATACAGACATACGAACATTGTATTATTTTATCGTTATTAAAGCAACAGCCAGCCGACCTAACGTAATCATACAGAGGCTTCAAAACGCCTGATCAGAGACCTGCCGTCCTGCTCTTCAATATAAACCTTAGAATCAAACTAGAAAATTCCTAAAGAAATTTTGACAGTGTGGCTTCTACTGCCCAAAGAAATCGCAATATATACACACGGCAATGTTATCGGTAGAGTCATTCAGGTTCAATTGAGATAGCGCTACTCTCTTTTCTGCATTTTAGATTCATACTCTTGGATTGAATCTTGTATTTGTGGGGCTTTTATTTTGAAAGGGTGGGACTGGGTGGGTGAGAGAGGGGGAGAGGAGACAGAATCATAATGTTTGACACTAAAATGAAAGGCTTCATCACAAGCATTCCAGTTAGAATTCATTCTGTGGGGCTTTTAATTTGAAATGGGGTGAGGGGGAGGGGGGATCAGAGGGGAAAAAGTCCTCTAAAAATATCTAAGACCTGAATGACTGTATGAGAGAGAGAGAGACACAGAGAGGGAGAGAGAGACAGATAGAAAAATAGACAGAGAGGAGAGAGAGACAGAGTGAGTGAGACAGGCAGACAGACAGTTAGATGGACTGAGTGAGTGGGAGAGAG
>NW_022280032.1:953538-975336 GCF_004355925.1 Anarrhichthys ocellatus
GAGAGAGAGACAGGCAGACAGACAGTTAGATGGACTGAGTGAGTGGGGGAGAGAGACAGACAGACAGTTAGATGGACTGAGTGAGTGGGGGAGAGAGACAGGCAGACAGACAGTTAGATGGACTGAGTGAGTGGGAGAGAGAGACAGACAGACAGTTAGATGGACTGAGTGAGTGGGGGAGAGAGACAGGCAGACAGACAGTTAGATGGACTGAGTGAGTGGGGGAGTGAGACAGGCAGACAGACAGTTAGATGGAGTGAGTGAGTGGGGGAGAGAGGCAGGCAGACAGACAGTTAGATGGACTGAGTGAGTGGGGGAGTGAGACAGGCACACAGACAGAGAGAGAGAGCCTGCATGCGTGGGTGTAACTGGTTGCCATGGTGAGGACGCACGTGGTGTTAGAGGCAGACTGATTAAGAAACGTTGCAGTAATCAGTGATTTTGAACAAAACCCCTGCCTCTTTTTAACAAATTAGCAGGAGTCTGAGTGCCAAAATATGGATACCGTGAGAAAGATAAGACTCTGGCAAACACGCTGATGTGTTTATGTTTGTGGTGTTAAAAATGTGAGCTCCAGAGCAATAGACAAAACTGGTACCGTCTGCTTTCTTTGAGAAATCAGTGGTGAGATTTAACATGGAGTCTAATGGAGCAGTTGGTTGGAGTTCATGTCGCTCTGCGGCTCTTTAAGCCAAATGTGTAAGTCCGTTGGATTCCATAGACAGTTTACTGCGACCAGCACAACATTTCCAAGCTTTTCGGCCAAAATGGTGTATAAAGAGTAACAATTGTGGGAGCTGGAGCAATTTGTTTGGAAAGATCACAGAATATTTTCCTGCTCTGCTCCACTCTGACAGTTATGCTCTCACTCTAGCGCTTAATGAGCCGTGCAATACACACCCATTATAAAATCTGAAACGGACCCAAAATTTTCCTGAAACTTAATCTGTGACTTAATGAAAACTGTGCTAGCTATCAAAATGTCCATTTGGTTCAATAAAGTGCAGCGTTTTGTCTACGTTTTAAACTTTGAATCATGTTTCTACGTTAAAGTACGGCTAGTCAATATGGGCCCAAAGTTGAGTGTTTTTTTTTAGCTCTCTTCACGCCGAAACCCCATTCACTGGGGCTCCGTTTTTTGGGATTTTCAGGAAAACCGCTGGGCGAATCTCTCCGAAAAATAGTTTCCGCACTATTCCCGATCAGGCCGCACATTTTGATGTATTTTTCACGCCACTGTTGGCAACGCTGTGTGAGGAGAAGTGCGCCAAACTTTTGGATAAATCTGATTATTATGATTAAGCCCGATGGATAATATACAGTGTGCTTTGGCACAGGCAGTTTTACTGCCTTGTGCCACAAAGCCACACTGAACTAACTTCAGTCTGCTGTTTGTTGTCACAGAATACGAAATACTACTACATATTATACTACCTGGTACTGAACACACATACTGTACTGCAGCTGTTTACCTACATAATTAAAGTAGCAAAATTTCTTGTAAGATGAAGACATTTTCATAAAATTTGGATATTTTTGTAAACTCAAGACATTGCTGTTAAGTGAGGACAATTTATAATGTAAGGACATCTTTGTAAAATGAGGACATTTGAATGAAGTGAGGGCATCTTTGTGAACTAAAAACATTTTTGTAAAGTAACGACATTTTTGGAAAGTCGGGACATTTTAGGAAAATTAGGACAATTTTGTAAAGTGAAGACATTTTTTTTTATAGTGAGGACATTAATGTAAAGCATTAACATTTTTTTAAAGTGGGGACGATTTTGGATAGTGAAGACATTTTTGTAGAGTGGGGACATTTTTGTAATTTAGGGACATTTATGTAAATTGGGGACGTCATCATAAAGTGTTTACATTATAATAAAGTGGGGTTATTTTTGTAAAGTGAGGATATTTTGATTAGTGATGACATGTTGGCAAAGTGCAGGTTAGTGGTTAGGGAATGCATGATGTCAATGAGTGTCCTCAAAAGTACACAAAGTACAATTGTGTTTGTCAGTGTAGTGTCTGTCCTCAGCAGGCGTCCCTTTGCTCTTCCTTATTAATCACAGATTACTGACCTTTCGATACAATTGGGGACACTGTCTCAAGACTGTCCCAGGCGGAGGAGGGCAGAGGGACTTCTTGTCAGCGTACCTGGACGGAGTACCAACCAACGTCCACCATGACCTCGTCCCCCTCTCCACCCGCGGTCTGCTGCTAGCCGTGACACCAACATCCATCACCTCGGGATGCAGGTCGACAGGCTGGCCCCGCCCCCCTGGGTGTTAGGAAGGTGTGTGTTTGCGTGTGACATATTGACCTGCGTGTGACATATTGACCAAAGTGGAAGTTTTTTAAAGGCAGGATGCTTTGGGGTTTTTTTTGGGTGTGGGGACATTTTAGGAAAGTGAGGACTGAGTAATGTTTTCATTGAAGATGAGAAAGAAGAGATAAGTAGCCAACTGGTATAGTTATAGTAATTGTATTTATAGCACTTTTTTAAAGTGTTTTTCACATTCAAAGATTTACAGAATAAAATTCAGGAAGAATCTGAAACCCATGCCCGACTATAGGACGCACACACATTAGGAACATGAGAGCACAATTATAAGGAAGCACTGAGCCCATGCATAAAATGGTGGCGCAAGTGCAAAATAAGAAATAACTAAATGAACTATCATGACACCATGTGGGTGGTTTTCCTCCTATCCTTCCCAATTTTTGGAGTCACCAGCTGCTACTGATATACAAAAATAAAATACTAATCTAAAATGGTTCAAAAAGAAATGGTTCAAGAACGAACAGGAGGAGTCTGATCGTTAAATTAAAGCGATATTTGTTTAAAAAGCAACAAGTGATTTCTCGTCATAATTCAGAGCACTAAGAGTGCCTCGGTTTGTCTTAAGGTGCTAACGGGAGTCCTTGGCTGACATTGTTACAGTGGACCTCCATATGTTAGAAGGCTCAGACAGCCTCCCTCCCTCTGCTCCAGAACAAGTTTCCAGCGCTAAATCAAAGTGGAAAATTAATGACAGTGAACAAGCGTACCTGAGCTCCCCGTTCACTACCTGCTGGATGTTTAAAAAAAATAGAAAAAAAAAAAAAAAAAAAAAAAAAAAAAAAAAAAAAAAAAAAAAAAAACTTTATTTAGGTCAGCGCGTCCCCTCTGGTAACAGAGGATCTTCTGGCTGCTGTTTCTGTAACAGATTGTGTGGGGATTTCAACGGGATGCCTCCATGGCAATAGAGATTAGGCAATTAACCTCGATGTCACTGTAATTATTAAGACACTTTAGCAAAAAATGAATTAATTTCCCAAATGGTGCCAGAAGAAAAGGGTGTAATGCTGCTCGGCCACAGAGAAACAGAACGACACCATGCTAACGGGTAATTAGAGGAAATAAAGAGTGAAAGCTAAAACAGAGGATTCATCTTTTCAACACAAAGAGCGGAATTAAGTCACATGAAGCTGCAGTGGTTTTCTTCTGAGGAAATCCAGGCCGGCAAAATATCCCTTTCATGTTGGCAAAGGTTGACATGGAGTTGATTTAAAAAAAAAAAAATACCTGGTCTCAATCCCAGGGCGACGAATACAGACGGTTGGGGAGCGACGTCTTGATACCGACGCAAAACAAGCAATCGATTGGTTTCGTCTATATGGAGACGAATTGTTTGGTTTTTTTGTGACATCAGGATGCAAACAATGTCCAACAAACACTTTCAACCAGGAGACAGGTGTTTGACATCGCGTGTCCCATGAGACAGGTGTTTGACATCGCGTGTCCCATGAGACAGGTGTTTGACATCGCGTGTCCCATGAGACAGGTGTTTGACATCACGTGTCCCATGAGACAAGTGTTTGACATCACGTGTCCCATGAGACAAGTGTTTGACATCACGTGTCCCATGAGACAGGTGTTTTTCCTTAACTTAACAGATGAGTTATTCAAAAATGTACCCCACGTACATAAGCTAGAGACCAAAACCGATCTTTTTTCAGCAGGCTGTAAACATGTTTATTTCTGCTGTAAAGTTGGGCATCTTAACATGAAGGTCTATGGGGATTGACTCTCTTGTACAACCAGCCTCAAGTGGCCGTTTGAGGAACTGTAGTTTTTGGCTTTTCTGCGTTTGCTTCATTTGTCAGCACCGAAGGTTGCCGCTTGGTCAAAGCAGATAAAAACAGTTTAACACCCCCCTTACACTTCTTATTTATTTCTGGTTTTTAGAAAAGCTAACAGAAAAATAAACCACCCTCTCGAATCGTACTCTCGTCTGCGGCTTCAACATTAATTAGAAATTAATCAAAAACTACCAGATTGGTTTAGCTAACAGTCAAACAATTGGGGATGCCGAATAAATACAACAATCATCCAGGAAACAGCAACTGCTTTATTCCGAATATGTCTCCTCAAACACTTTCTACGTTTTATCAGCATGTTTTAATCTCAAATACACTAAAAGAGTCAAGAAACAGCTTCCTCTCTTTTTTCCCCTCGATCAATATTCATATTCTTACACCGCTGCTCGTTTCAGGAAAGCGTCGGGAAACCCTAAATATTAAATCCACTCAAATGAAATCACTTTCACCTCTTCTGTCATCATCAATGGAAAAGTGGAGACTCAGGAATAATTAATGTTCCCATCATAAAATAAGCTCGGGTGTTGAGAGTTCATCAGAGAGTCTGCGGTGGCGTTAATATTAACATCCTCTCCGTTTGATGGACACGTGTGAACATGTGGGAGGACGGAGGAGCCGCCGCCAACATCTTTACCACGTCAGCCATTGATATTCAGCACCTGCCGCTCCGCCGGCTCGTTAATTACATCTGAGTGCAGCGAGGATTAATGAAATCAGTGTCATCGTGGCAGCACAGAGGGGTCAGAGGTCAAAGACAGACCAGGGGGGAGCTGTGAGTGGGAGCAGTGGGAGGATATGATGGTATTTTAATTAGTATGGTAATGTGTTACAGTGTGAGTGTTTTCAGCTCACACTGTTTCTATTAATCCTGATCAGTTATTTATGAAGATAATGGCTGAGATGACAAAGCGTGAAGTGAATGTTGACGTGAAGGTTTGAGCGCTTTAATCTCCTTCACTGCAAAGTGATTCATCAGATATGAGAAATAAAAACATATCAAAATCCAGTCAGAAAAATGTTTTTATTTTTGTTAAGACCAGTCTAAAGCAGAGGGACATTCAAGAAAATAAATTCTCTTTAATTTAAATGTTAGAAATGAATCCATCGTACTATGTTCAGTCCATTTGTTTTCACAAGTATCACAGCAGCCAGGGTGTCACTCCCAGGGTGTCACACACCCTGGGAGTGACACCCTTCAGCGCCTGTAAGAGAAGAAGCAGGCTTTCAACTACTCCAACATTAACCCATCGCCGTCTTTTTTAGACAGTGACATTTCTTATTGCAAAAATAACTTACAGGTATTATCGCATGCCTAATGATGCAATATTTTCCTGTTACCCTCTGTAAGTTAGTCTGTATCCATATTTAGAGGCAAAATACAGTTCTTAACTTTAAAAAGGAACGTTTTCAATGTGTGTGTTTTCACATTGCAATAGCCTGTTTAAAGTGATGATGTAGCGAAGAACTAACAGTGCTGCTACTGTGTTCTAACAGATGAAGTAGTGACGATACAATACACGCTTTGAATTCCTTAGCTAGGCCGTGTTCTAAGCAGACCGGACGGCATGCAGCAGATGATGGACTGCTCATTAAACCTCACTTCTACTGAGTCACATGATGTTGTGTCTGTAAACTGCGTTACAAGCGTTCTTATATTAGCCAAAAGGATGCACACGCCGGGGGCTTCTGCCCAGGCGACAAAACCTGACGAGTAGGGATCAAGTCAAAAACAGGCTCCTGGACGCTTCCCTTTGGAGGTTTTCCGGGCACACACCCCGGGGTAGACCCAGAACACGCTGGAGGGATTAATATCTTCGAAATGCATCGGGGCTCTCCAGGAACGATGCTGGGGAGAGGAACGTCTCGAAAACACGGCAAAACCGGCTGCCCCCGCGATTCGGCCCCGGATAAGCACAGCAGTTTCCCTCGGGAAAAATAATTTTAACTTATCTAAATTAGCCTTAAATGTAAGTCGTTTGAAGTCCTACAACGGTAGAATATGAATGAAGGTCTGAGAATTGACAAAAAGCAGAAAAAGTCAGGATGTAAACAAATACTTTCCTTACAGCAGGTGGGATAAATTCTGCTCAGAGATCTGTATATCACAAATCTTTATTAACAAAAGTCAGAAATTGTAATATGTTTATATAAAAAAAAGTATAAAATAATAATATTTACTTAATGAATATAATTTGTTTGTGTGTTACAAGTTCTTCATGATATTATGAATGAATTTTTGAAATGTCTTTGAACAGTGGCTGTAATCCTCGGTCGTAAGAAAGAACTAACAGAAGCAAACGGGTTAAAAAAGGAAAGAAGAAGAGACAGAGGGAGGAAAGAGGAAGCAGTGTATCAGTGACTCCCTCTCGTGTCTCCTACAGGCTGTAAACTAGTCAGCTCAGAGGAGACATTCATTTTTTTGTCACATCCTGGCGATTAGAGCTCTGTGATGGTGTTGCTCATTAAATGCTGCTATGCTAATAAGGATGCGCCGGCATTCGTCTTAACAAACACTCATTACAGCCGCTCGTTCAGCTCTCGGCTCTCGTGACATTAAAATTCACAAAGACCTTTTGAAGCTCCGACCGCGGAACAGAGGAGCCCAACGCTGTTCACCTAGAGACAGACATCTTTACAAACAACTTTGTAGGATGAACAAGACTTTTTATTTTTTTATTGTTTTATTTGGGGATTTCTGACCTAAAAACACGTTTAAAAAACAATAGATTGGAGTCACTTCTGATCAACGAAACGACGTTACAGTTTGTACTGTGTTGAACTTGTGTTTCTTTTTTAGGTCGTAAACTTTTTCTAACCCAACGTCTGACCAACATGACGTCACAAGTCCTCACAATCAACATTTTCCCCCTGAGCCCCAGATCCCCCGTGAACAACATGTCTAAACATAAATGTCCTCACAAGCAACATGTCCCATCAAACATCAAAGCATGGCAACCAACGTGTCCTCACAAGCAACATAACATCACAAACAACATGTCTTCGTGTAGAACATCCAGGCAACCAACATGTCCTCACAACCAACATGTCCTCACAACCAACAGGTCCTCACAACCAACAGGTCCTCACAACCAACAGGTCCTCACGAACACCGTCCTGGAAACCAACAGGTCCTCACAACCAAGCTGTCCTTGCAAACATTTCCTTACGACCAATCTGTCTTCACAAGCGACATCACAGCCAACATGTCCACACTACCAGCTTGTTTTCATAACTAACGTGACCAGTTTGCAACCAAAATGTTGTTAAAACCCAATTGTCCCGTGTACCAGAAACCTCTCAACCAAAATGTTCTGGCCACCCCTCACGCAGCGGTTTCAGCTGATAACGGCGTCCCGATCGACTGTCGTCACGGAAGAGTAGCGTCCACCCTCCGGTTCCCCCACAGGTAAACACTTTCAGCTCTGTTAGAACTTTTGCTGTAGTTTGCACTGTTAGCACTGTTAGCTCAGCAGTCACCATGTTGAGCACCATCGAGAGGCAATATAAATGCTCCCAATCTGGTAAATAGCACCTTTAAAATCGGATCATTTCACAGCTTCTGGTAGACATTTGGTGAATTTAAAAACTGAAAATGTGTAAATTAACGCTCATGTTTATGTTCAGCAATGAAATGTTCTTTTTAGTTCCCATCGGGATAAAAGAAATCTGCCTCAGTTGCACTTTTCTCTCTCTCTTTCCGACACACACACACACACACACACACACACACGAGATATTTTAACATACTGTACACGTTACCGCAGCCTTGGAAAGGGAGGAGTGAACTTAAGGGCATTCAGTTGGTTGGAATCTGCAATCAGCGCAAGATGCCACCAAATCCTACACAGTGTCCCTTTAAGACACAAGCTGCACCCGTTGGTGCTCTTCATCCACCCGAAATGCAAATATTTGTTCAGTTTTAGGAGAATATTGTCTTTCATGTCTTATGCATCTTAAAATGAATATATTCAAGTACCAATGGACTAGACGTCTGTGGCCGCGCCCCAAAATGTCTGCCAGCAAGCTTCCTGCAGAAACACTTGACCGTCTTATTTTAAAGTCGTTTTATTGTCCGTTGTTTTTCCACGCTGTCTGGCTGTGAACGGATTCATATTTCCCCGTCAGGACAAATCTACACTTCATCATTTGTTCCTGTTAGCAGACTTTCCTTCCAGCCACTCATTTACACTCTCATTTGTCTTTTTTTTGTTCCGTGAATTATTATCAGAGATGGCTGCATTTATTACAGCGGGGAGATATGTTTCCTGGAAGCCATTTCTAGGGGAGTGGTTAGTTCCTGTTGATGAATGTTAGCTAATCGCAGGCGTCAGGCGCAGTGTTCTCGATCATTTATCACATCTTTAAAGGACGTCCCTCCGGGAATATTAACCAGACCGCTGCCACCGCTCCACTCTTTAAGAAAGTCTTTAGTGATATTACAGCAGCTCTGTGCTGACATATCAGGTGATGGAGGGAGAGGACTCCAGGACAGAGGACGAGACAAAGTTCTCCAATTTATTTGGTTCAGACAAACAGATGATGTACAGATTAAGATATGAGATGGATACATTAAAGATAACGCTGCTGGTGCTGTTGTTTCTTCATCTATTAGGTCTAAAGAGCTCTCTAAACAGTTTGCATGTCGTCCACGTCTGAAGTCAAAGAGGGATATTTATGATGCCTGTTGCAAATTACCATCAGAGGTGAAGAATTTGGGTCAGTTTTGTTTTGCTGTAGAGAGTCGCAGTTCATCTGATGTAGCGATGAAGTGCAGCTAAATAACACGTGTAGTCGGGCTGTTTGAAGGCGTGTTGCACAAGTCTGGAAGTCAACAGAGCTGCTGAACTTGAAGTATCGGTGGAAGGAAAGACACTTCTGGAGCTGGAAGTGTTCATTCATCCCGCCAGAGGAAGTCATCGTGTGAGGAAATATTAGTTAGATATCCTGAAATAAAGATGTAGATGTATAATGGGCTAATTAGCGAGTATGATTGGCTGCTTTAATCATAACGCACTGGACTGCGAAGGGAGTAGGGAGGTGGCTAGAGTGGACGGGTGAGTCAAACAAACAGACCGTTTGTGTCCCGTGTGAAACCAAAAGTCACGACACGTTGACTTATTCTAGTTTACATTAGTTAAATAAAGTGAGAAACGTAGTTATCTTAAGTCAAACCAGGATGCTTTCACTAACTAACCACGTGTTTAAAACTGCATCTACAATACAGGAGCTTAGTGTTGTGACAATGTGACATTGTAGGAGACAGGCTTGGCTTTTCTTAGAAGCCAAATTTGAGACACAATGTCCTCGCTGGATAAGGACAAACAAGTCCACAGCTCAGTGCCTAAACAGGGCCAAACTTAATATCCTTCAAAGTGTTTCTACCTGTTTTAAATGTCCATGTGGAGTTGGGTGCAATAACAACGGGAAAAGGGAAAATAACCATTTTTGAGATAAAGACAGTTTTACAAGAAATATGAAGTAACATTTCCAGAATGAAGTTGTAGTGTGCAGAGGACTTTGTCATAGTAAAACAGATGAGCGCTGAAGACTATGTCAATAAGCAACCCGGTCAGAGTTATTAAAAGTATTTAATTAACAATGAAAGCAGATGATGTTTGAATTACAATTAAATTACAAAAATAAAGTGAATTGTGAAAGAAGTCATTGAATGAAGAAACATGACAGAGATTGATCTGTTCTGGAATATTTCAGACGTAACGAACTCTGCAGCAGCAGCAGCTTCATCAATCTCTGATCTCTGAGGAGAAACCGTGTCTTATCTCCGTGTTCTCAATCGGTGCTGAAGAATCTCCATCCCTGGAAATGTACATCCTGGTTACATCATAACTGCTTCTTCAGCGATATCTGCACAGCCATCAAACTCCAGTTTGAAGCTCATGCTGCTGAACGTTTTTATTGTCCTTTAAATTCCTGACATAGTCAAACGCTTTTAGCAGCAAGTGACATTTTACCTACATCTGTTCACCACCAGACGAACAGAGATGAAAAGGATTTGGGTAATTAAGTGAAGCTTTCTTACTTAAACAAACTGCTATTAGCAAGCTGCTGCGGTCGTTTCAGAAGGCTGAATCCTGAACAGCCTTCCCTTTTTTTTCAAGCTCGGATCAAACAGAAAGGAAGAATCTCATCTCCTTAAAACCCGCGAGCTCCCTGTCCCGGCCCGGCTCTGCTCGGCTCTCCTTGTCAGCTCATGATTTGTGGGTCTCACAGGAGAGGAACGGGAGGATCTCCTCTAGGTTAAAATCTGCAAACAATGAGTCTTCTGTGGGTGTGATGGATGGTGCACATCCAGGCCCATTTGTCTGTGCTTTATGCTCGCCGGTATCAATTGTTAAAGAAACTTTGCTTAACATGCAGTCCTGAATGTTGGCCGGTCACAGCGGAGCAGCGAGGGAAGAAGAAGAAGAAGGAGGAGACAAAGAAAGAAGGGAGATAAGATGGATGTTCGTTCGGGTCGGTGAGATATTAAGAAGGCTGGTCTTTGGAAAATACTGTTCTGCTGCTGAACTCAGTCACAGAGAAAGATAACAGGGACATGACTACACGTTATAGCTGCAGTTCGTCCTGATTAATAGAGGAAGAAATCGGTCCAATTAAGTACGTTCAAACTGTTATTTTGTTTGTTTGTTTTTTGCTGTAATTCTCAATTTTGTTTAATTTACTGGTGACAAGCTAAAGTAAAGAGTTAGGCTTAATAATAATAATGTGTGAAATGAAAATATGAAAACAGTGTGAGAATATGAATGCTTCTGCTTGTACTGAAGAACCTACAGAGCTGCTATCAGCTTTACTCTACCGTTCAGGTTCACAGCTCTCAAAGCATCATTGTGCGTAATACCCGACAAACAGCCGACACACAAAGTGAGAGACTAGCTGGTGAACATAGTGGAACATTTAGCAGCTTAAGAGACAGACGTTTCCCTCAGGAGGTGGTGGAGACCAAAAACAGAGCTGAAGGAGAAATAATACTGGCCTTACTTTCATCAGGTGACTCGTAATGAATCATCATGTAGATATGCAATGGCTGGATGTGCAAATAAACAACTGACGCTAACAAGTTAAACATATTAGCTTAAAAGCTGATTGTGTCCTTTTTAAACTTATTTTAGAAATTGAATTGTGGAAGGAATTACTTCCGTCTTCAAGGATGTAGCTAAGTATCGAAAACGACGTCTCCATTGTTAATCCCACCAACAATTCAAAGCTCTAATCGTCAGGCAGACGTGGAGAGACTTTACATAAAAAAACATAATGTTTTATAGCACATTGGAAGCTGCCAGTGCTCGTTGCTCTGATCAAAATGTTTCCGTGTAAGTTGTTTGTCTTTACCATAGTAGATTAGAGTCGTGGAATACAAACAGAGCCCAGATGCCAGCTGCTTTAGATCAACATGTTCATTCGTGTCTTTGCCTTTTTTAAGTTTGAAACTTTCGTTAGCTTACATGCACAATGTGAGCTTTGACTCTTGTATTACATAACCATATTTAGCTGCATTAGGAACGATCTGGCATATGTTTCTTATTCGGCCATCTGTCTAAAATGACAGAATTGCATTCAGTCGTTTGCTCAAACAACAGATGCCGTGTTGATTCTTAGCATGTTGTTCCATGTTTTTGTCCCTTTAAAGAATCGTCACATCAGTTTGCCACCGGCAAACAATTAAAAGTTTACAGAGAGAGAATGAAAACTCTTAATTCAACCATACTATTGGCTCTGAATTTGCATGAGGAATATAAAGCAATGTATTTTTAGCATCTTTTGTACCCACTACAGTCAGCCAATCCATCGACTCCTTGCTGGACCAGCGGATTTGCTTCATGTCCAGCCACCGCCGGCCTAATTGGACCTCTAGAGGAATAATTAGGTGATACGATGAAAGCGACAGGGCTTTTTGGCTTCACAAACAAACGTCATTTTATTCCCTTTCGTGCTGCAGATCATGGCGCTTTGCCGTCGCCGCAGGAGAACCGCCTGAAGAGGGAACGGCTGACGAACCTCCATTAGTCGCACCAAATTGCTGAAATCTCTTTCTGTATTCAAACTTCTTTTCTATACAGAAAAAGTTAAGGCTGAACATGTTGTGCTGTTGCATTCACTACAGAAGAGAAATAGAAACAGTTTCAGGAGAATGTTTCTTACTTAACCATAAAAAACGCAGACTTTTCATGCAAATTTGTTTCTCCGAGCTTTGGATCATAAAACAAAATTAAGTTAATTTAAAGTTATATAAAGACTTTCCATCAGTGCTCTAGTTGTTCTCAAAACATGCTACATACTTCCCATTCACCGACAAACTACTGCGACACTTCTCCGAGAGAAATACTTAAAATACGATATGGGTACCAGTTTTATCTCTATGCATTCAGTCCAGAAGCAGCTAAGAGCTTAGCATAAGCACACTAAAACAAAACACAAATAACTATATCTCACGATTACAAATTCAAAGCTAACAATTCTGTTGAGCAGCTTAAAAGTCAGGAAAGCTAATAATTCAGTTTAACAGATAAAGCAGTTCATATCAGCAGCGGAAACAGCTAGCTAACACAAAGCAAACGGTTCGGCTTAGCAATTCAGCAATTCAATTTGGTTGAGGTTAATTTACACTTTATTTGAGAGTCAAACAGCAAGAACAGTGAAGCTTTGACTACAAAGCTAAATCATTAGCGTTGATACAGTCTTACATTTACGTGTTGGCACTACAGGAAAAAAAAAATGCTAATTGGAAGCCGCTTCGGATCCTTTGTTATGCTGCGAACACAAGGTGCCAGGTTCAACAGAAATACGATTTAATCAAGTTCTTTTAGGGAGGCGGTCCGAGTGGATGGATGGAAACAAACAAGGCGCTCCCATGAGATCAATACTTCTGTCTGAAACCCTCACTCAAAGTTGTCTTGTAACTACGAACACTACATACCTTAAGTTATTTTAACCCAAATCATGATGTTTTCTTTCCTAGATCTAACCAGGCAGTTTCGTTGCGCCAACCTAAATTGTTTCCATGGTGGTGGTACGTAATTAGCTGTGACGAGGTTGTTCGTTACAAGGCTGTTCGTTACGAGGTTGCTCATTTCACGTATTTCTGAGATCACGTTGCCATAATAGCTAGCCAAGTTAGGTTGAGCACTTATTGCCTTTTTAGCATCAAGTTCTGTTGGGGGGACAGACAGCGAATGTCTGATAATAGTAAAGCGGCACGGTCAACCAAGGGCTCAAGTAAGACTGATACTTGATGCATAAAAAGCTTTTAAGGTCGTATCATTTAGCATGATTAACAAGCGCGAAATTGCTAAAAATGAGACCATGTACGGGCATGCATGCATTCACATACAACTTCACAAACACTTGTTCTCAATGACAAAATACAAAAGGAACTCCCTGCTGAGATTGATGATGCCCCCCAAAAGTGTCTACAAGAAATGGTTCCAGAGTTATGGAAAGGGGCAGAGTCAACATGAAGGGGGTGGAGCAAACCGTCACATGGGAAAGAGGAACTCTGCTGAGACAAATGATGCCTCCCAAAATAGTTTACGGCAAATGGTTCATGATTTCGTCCATTGTACGTGAATACATTTGGAATTGATGCCTCTTTTGGTTGGAGGCCACTCTCACTGCCACACCCTCTTTTGCTAATTGGCACACATAAACACACACCTTCCATGCCAAATTTCAGTCTTCGAGGTCGAAAACTGTAGCCGGGATGAGGAAGTTTTTGTCGACCGACCGTCAGAGAGAGCTATAGAGCTAAAAGTATACAAATCAGTTCACAAGGAAATAATTGTCATGTCCACAGGATAAATGCAACAAGTCCAACTTATAGAGACCACATAGTCCAACCGAAATATTCAAAAGACGAAAATGTCCTCCCTAGGCTTTGGAATCATTTAAAAGATTACAATGACGGTACCAGTACATGACGGTACATCCTCTCTCCGGTTCCCCCCTCTGGTTAAAACTGTCAGCTCGGTCAGCACTGTTGCTATTGTTAGCGCTGTTAGCACCGTTAGCTGCTAGCTGCCGACTCAGACATCTCCATGTTCAGAGCCATGCAGTCAGGCAATCCCAGCTGTATGGGTTCTGGGCCAATCACATTTGGCATTAAATCAAAGTACGTTTGTACTGATTGGCTGCGAGCAAGTTTTTTTTTTTTCTTGAACTGGACACAGAATGGATTGATAACAAGCATTGTTTGACTGGAAAAGTTTCAATCCTTGGTGTTTTTTGGTTGGTATCTGAAAAGGGTATTGATTACCCATACTCAACCCTCTGCAATAATATCACTCAGGAAATGCAATGCATTGTAAAACCCCCCAATTAATAAAACTCACCAGATGTAGATCTGGAAACAGGTAGTCCAGCCTGGAGATGATCTCCACTGCTCTGTTCAGTTGTTAAGGTCCTCAAATCTCACAGAATTTCTCTTTTTCTTCACTTGGACGAGGATCCAACATAAAAAATCAGCTGAATCCCCTTTTCCCATTTCAGCCATTTCAGCCAGCCAGGACTTCACATAAATCCACTGTCTGCCTCCAGAAGCCTGTTTCTTTCTCCCCACCCCAAACAATTCTCTTCCCTTTGTCCTCCAGGCCACGCCCCCTCACACCTGTGATCCTGGAGCAGGTGACCTGACCAGTGTCAGCTACAGGAAACTACACATGGCTCACAATTAAAAGCAGGGGTGACTAGCAGTGGTGGGAAGTAACTAAGAACATTTACTCAAGCACTTTAACTACAAATTTGAGGTACTTGTAGTTTTCTTGAGTATTTTCTTCTCATTCAACTCTCAACTTTAGTTACGTTACAAAGAGTAAGAGTTATGCCCACAAAAGATGTGAAAAAATACACGTACAATGAAAATGATTAGTCAATTAATCAAAAACTCATTAGAATAAAGGTTTCAAGCAATTTTAAAATAATCATGAGTTGATTGAAAATGAGCTCCGATCATGAGTAAAATCAGTAAAACAACAGAAAAATATCCTGTTTTTACCAGAATGCATGAGTAATAATAATCTAATGGTATAATAAATAATAACAGTCAGAGGGGACATTTTTCTACTTTTATTACTTTAGGTGCATTTTTCTGATCATGCTTTTGTAGTTTTACTTCCGTAACATTTTCAGTGTACTGGAAGTGTAAAATTATTTCCACAGTGTGGTAGTAGTACTTTTACATCTGAATACTTCCTCCAACACTAGTTTAAGCTCTAAGTTTACCGTCAGACACCTGAACTGTTTGAATCCGTCTCCAATGTTTGATAACTTGTGTGTCCGTGAAAGCACATTAATATTGTGCTGCAGATACGACTGCCTGTGGTGTTAATACATTATGTGTGAATAGAAGTGTGTGTGTGTATAAGTGTGTGTGTGTGTGTGTGTGTGTGAGAGACGCCCCCGCGTATGATCTACTAATGATAAATGGATGGAACGAGCCTGAGGAGCCCTCGATGGGGAGCCAGCCGTGTGAAGTCAAGTGCAAAATTGATATTTGAGGACAGCTGATGCATTGTGGGAGCCAGGTCTGCTCAGTGTCATTGGCTCTGTGTCACGGCGATGCTACACTGACTCTGTCTCTATCACGGCTTCATCCAGAGAGGGAAGTGTCTTTGGAAAATACTCCCACAGCCGCAGGGAGGATGTCCACAGCGCGGCGGAGAGTTTAGACTTAAGAGTAAAATGACGGAATCGCTGAAGCGACTCAAATTAACGTTTGCATATAGATGACCTGGAAAACCGGTGTCACAGAGGCTTCTCACCCAGAAGATTGAGCTTGAAGCCAACGTGCAGGAGAAGATACAACCGTAAAACTGATTTTCGTTTGTTTTCTGCTCTCCAAGAAGTTTAGAAACAGACTCCTCTTGTTTTTATCATCATTTAAAGATACGTTTCAGTGTAATCTGATTGTTTTTATGTTTCTTGAAGCTTTTCTATCAGATGAAAATATTTAGGGCGTCTGCTGAAACATTATGCGACAATTTTTGGTTGATATTTAGGTTCCAAAATGATTAAGCAATTGGCGAACACATCTGTCACTGTCAGTGGGTTAAAATGACTAACTATGTCATAATGCTGACTTCCACAACCTGCTGAAAAAGTCTACAATACAACAACTGTATTGAAACAAGGTTTCCCTTTAAGTTGACGGATAACTGAAAACAGAAAAACACATAAAATATGAATTTCTCCCTCCCGGTTTCTGATCTTTATTTTCTCAAAGGAGAAGACAGGAAGTGATTTACAGAGCAGAATGTAGCAGATTAAAAAAACTATTTAATTTCAGTTGGACAACAGAAACCATGTTTCACCACACAGATCACTTAACATATTTGTTTCAGTTATTAAATCAAAAATAAACACAAAAGTGGTCACGCAGTCTCATCATTATGAGAACCTTTTCATCTTGACGTAACAAGTCACAAAACATGACAACATTAACCATAATCACTGATCTCAGTATTTTATGATCTGAAATAATAAGTAAGGACATAATTCATAATTTGTATGGTTAGAATTGCTAATTATGATATAAGAAAACACAAAAGATGTATGTAATTATGTATGTATTTATGTCTGCAGTGTGAATGTGGTCTTGTGTGTGAATACATCTTTGTATGTATGAAGTGTTTCTCCTCTGAGGTGAATGATGGCACTAAATTAAACCTGGTTTCGGTGTTTTTAGAATAAGAACGCATTCTCGGTCCGGATCCTTCGTGTTTCCTGCGACACTGAACGATGAAACACAAAACGTTTAATTCATCTCAGGAACCCGCTTCCTTCTGCTCTGTGTGGACTTAAACAACAAAACCTGCAGCGCCGGACGCTTTCCTCTCGGGACCAAAACAGCAGCCTGCTGCCTCCCATGGGCGGCCATGATGGATGGGCGGCCATGATGGATGGCGTCGGAGAGCAACGGGACACGAATCCCAGCAGGCCGAGCGTCTCTCTCTCTGCAGGTTAAACAGCACTCAATACAGAGCTGCTCCACACAAGTCATCTCCGACAGTTCAGAGTAAAGTCTGTTTGGACAAAGTCAACAACACAGAAACACAATGTTAAAAAATAATAAGCATAAAGTGATGACAGCAAACTTCATGCCGAAAATGACTAAAAACCTTTTTTAAATGTTGAGCATCAAGCATTTAATTTCCTGCATTCTGGAGACTTTTTATGCACCAATTTATGGTGGAAATGTTTTTATTTATGTAAAGGAAAACACTAAATATCATGTAATATAATGCAGGGAGGGTCTCAGTCATCCTTTATGCTTGGAAATATGTTCTCTCTCCTTTGTGTGTGTTTTGTTTACCTTCAATTAAATTTAATTAATTCATAAACCTTTGGACGTTAACAGCTCAAACGTGTTTTAGCAAGATGTCTGCCTCTCTGCATATTCAAAACACCCCCCCCCACACACACACACATCTGCGTTCTCTGAGAAGTTGTAACATTACGAGAATGAAGTTTTTGTATTTCAAAGTTCAAAGTTGAGAGATGCTGCTCTTCATCGGAGGTGGAAAACCGGAACAGAGAAAACTTCTGACCAGAGCGTTCGTCTCACCATTGCGTGGTTTATTGTTCGTTAGCATTCAGCTCAAACACAGAGCTGCTAGCAGGACTCGTAGACCCCGAATTTTGTTTACTTTTATTTATCCTTTTCTTTTTTTGTTGTTGCTTCATCTGTGGAACTACATTAGTTTTATTAGTTATTTCAAAAAACAATGTATTAGATATTGATAATAAAACAGTTGAAAATAAAAACACTTTTCCACTTAAAAAATTGAGAAATAACTATTTCTATTAATTAAATGCAGAATATACTGAAATGAATGTAAAACCCGTATCGGTCTAAGATCAGCTGTTAAATATAATTAAGTAAATAAACCTGCAGTCTGGTTTCACTTCATCAGTTCTTGACAGCGATTGGACGACCAGCAGCTCACCCACACCTTATTTATTGATGTGGATTTATTTCCACGTGTGATGTGACATCAGTTCACGTTACCCTCCGGTCCAATGAAAGAAACACATTTCCCCTTTTAAAGGCGGCCGCTCGTCAACCGACGGTCACCGGCTGTGAAGACGAGGAGTGAATCATTCATGTTTGTTTCAGGTCCATTGGCACATGTTCACCGCTGTATGATCCTCAAAGAGACGATGCAAACAGATGTTTAAGGACGGAAACATCACAGATCTCAATATTTATGGTTTTTTACTTCTTTTACTTTCTTAAATGTATCTCATTTCTTCCATTATTCATTGCATGCTTTTCTTCCTGCCTTCCTTCATTTCTTCCAACATTTTGTCCCTCGTTCCTTTCTCTTTTACTTCATTTCATTTCTTCATTCCTTTAATTTCTTCCTTTCTTTACATTATTTCCTGTCATAAATTCCTGCCTTCATTCCCTCCTTGCTTCATTTCCTTCCGTCCTTTAATTTCTTCCTTTTTTCCTTCTACCCTCCCTGATTTGTTCCTCCTTTCCTTCCTTCCTTCCTTTAATTTCTTCCTCTTTTCCTTTCCTTCCTTCCTTTCATTCTTGATTTCATTTCTTTCTTCGTGTCATTTCTTCTCTTCTTTTTGTTCTTTGCGGTCTTTCTTCTTGCCTTCCTTTCCTCTATTCTCTCTCTCCTTGCTTTTCTTTCAGTCATTCTTTCCTCATTTCTTCCATTATTGCTATAATTTCTTTCTTTTTCTTTTTCTGTCTTCCTTTATTACATTTCCTGCTGCCTTCCTTCATTCCAGCCCTTGATTTCTTCCAGTCTTGTATTCATTCATGTTCTTCATTTTCCCTTGAAGTCTTCTTTCCTTCCTTATATTCTTCTAGCCCTTAATACATATATCTTTGTTTTATTTTAACATTTTTGCATTTGTTGCATATTTTCTTTGCTCTTCATTTCTTTCTTGCTTTAATTCTTCCCTCCTTCCCTTCCTCTCTTCCACTTCTTCCATTGCCTCCTTCCTACCTTTCCTTCTCCACTTCTTCCTCCTTTTTCCCTCTCAGAAATAATAACAGGTTTAGTATTTTTAGTTTTAAGTGATTCATTGTATTGAAGTCGTCATTTGCTCCTGGGACTTGGTTGAGTGAAGAGGAAAGAAGGAAGCAGGCGACGACGTGAAGCAGAGAACTAAATCTCCTCAGCACCGACGTGCACTTCAGATTCTCACTGTTGGTTTGTCGTGTGACGAGTCGGACGTGAAAATAAAAGATGCATTCATTCATCACATATTCATAGCAGTAGAATATATGTTTCAATCTGAAATGATCTTGTCTTTAGATTTCCCATCTCTTCGATTTATTAAATATTTAGTCACGGCTCAGATCCGCATGCAGCTTTGCTAAAGACATTTATGTGGAAGGATCAAAGAGCGGCACACCCACAACTTTTATCATTTCATCCTCCTCGGGACAAAAGGGACAGATCGGTGAAATAGTCCACATGAACAGAAAATACTTTTTTACTTTAAACAAAGAAGATATAACATGTTAAGGCCTTTACACACCGAGGAGAGAAATAAACAACATAAAAGTGCAAAATAATCACCTGCGATTTTGCATCAAAACTATTCAAACAGCCAGCTATGAAAATGTACAACAGTTGCAGAACTTTTTCAATAGAAGGTTTTAAAAGATTTGTGGAGGCAGAGGACCAACTACCAGGACCCTTTTGATCCAGATGAGCGTCTGTCAGTCTGTCTGTCTGTCTGAGGTAAACTGCTGTATAGCCTGAAGCTATTAGATATTTTATTGTTATAGAGTTTATAGAGTGTATTGTAGTTCCCTCTGGTAACCAGTTAAGCTGTGTGTATATGTCTAGGGCTTTTATTGTGAAAGGTAGGAACAGAATGAGTCAGCCTTTGTCAAAGTTGAAAGGAGCAATGAAGTCTGATGTCTTAGTTCAGACTAAGGAGCCTCTGTGTTGTTGGACACTGCAGCGTCCTCTTCTCAATATGTCCGTTTGGTACAACGTGATTGGTTGATGCCTTCATCCGCGGTGCGAAAGCTCAAGAATATCTTCCTCGCTCCGTGAAAGTTGTTACCTTTAGACTGAGTGAGGTTAGCTGTATCCCTTTGTTTCCAGTCTTTATGCTAAGCTAAGCTAACCGGCTGCTGGCTGTAGCCTTATATTTAACGTGCATTTATGACAACGGTGTCGTTTTTTCCTCTCACGTTTACAGCAGATTTTTGAAAGTTGTGTTTCAGATGGAAATTTTATACATGTTACCTCTACCATTTAGAGACATATTTCTCCGAAATTCAACCTTGTAATCTTCTAAAATTTAAAATAGAATCAGCATTGTTTGGACGGCCGACATGAGTCTTCTTTCTTCTTTCTTCTGTTACATTCCGTCAGTCAGCTTGAATTTCTTTTACTCAATAAAAAGTCACTGCAGCAGCTCAACATCCGTCTCCTCTTCCTTCAGTTGTGATGTTGTCAGAGTCCTTCAGGGTGGAAGAGAGAATCTGAATGACACCCGAGGAGATGTCTGGAGCTCATCCAGCAGAAGTAAAATGAATCACAGTCACATCTGAGAGGAGCAAATCATTCCAGCTGTTATTTTTCACTGGTGTTTATCGCCGCTGGGCACCGTGGTCGTCCTCAATCCGACCGCAGGAGAAAAATCTGCGTTTTAAAGATCCAGCGATGTCAAAGAAGGTTTAATTAAGAAAAAGGAGACATTCTAAATGTTCAGATGATACATGTCTCTGGGATCTAATTTAGCACGTGGAGGCCAAACTGAGGCAGAAGAAGCTCTGGGGAGACGAGCGTACGGCTTCATCTGCGGCCTGCTGGGAGTCCTTCGTGCGCGTACCTGTCCGCAAGGTGTCATGGCGGCGTGCTGGGACCACCGCCAGTCCTCAGCCGCCTCATCAAACCTTCAACAAACAGCTCTGACCCCGACATTAATCATCCGCAGGCAGCGTCGTCTCTCCGCTCCCCCGACGCGTCTCAGTGGGACCGACGTGTCGTCCCCGTCTCACCGCCGAACCTGTCGTACCTCCACCTCCCCGGAGCTCGCCTCGTTGGCCCGTTAACGTCGACCCTCCTCGTCCTTCAGGGCTCCTTCATGCCCCCCTGTCCTCCGGACCTCACCCGTCCTGTCTCTTTAAGGTTGTCACATGACCAGTTTCCTTCAAAAGGATCTGATGATGTCACCGACTGTTGTGTTTTTGTTTTTATTGAAAACTTAGTTTCTTATCTGTGGCACGTTAGACGTCAAATGATGAATGAAAACAAAACTCTCTGAACTCTGATTGGTTGGTTCTTGTCCTGCATGTTGGCTGTTACAGCAGAGTCATTTTGAAGTTTTGTTCTTTAGAGGTACTTGTACTTTACTTGATGCAGTTTTAGTTACTTTTCAGATGACAGTTTTTCATCCCGTCCTGTCCAGGTAAAACAGGATTTTGCATTTTACCTGTCCAGGTAAAATGCAGTTTTAGTTACTTTTCAGATGACAGTTTTTCATCCCGTCCTGTCCAGGTAAAACCACGTATCTCCAGATGTGTTGATGTTGAATGTGTGATAAGCTGAAGGATGAAGTGTTCCTTCATGTGTTGGTGTTGAATGTTTGTGATAAACTGAAGGATGAAGTGTTCCTTTATGTGTTAATGATGAATGTTTGTGATAAACTGAAGGATGA
>NW_022280032.1:975736-981240 GCF_004355925.1 Anarrhichthys ocellatus
TGTTGAATGTTTGTGATAAACTGAAGGATGAAGTGTTCCTTTATGTGTTGATGTTGAATGTTTGTGATAAACTGAAGGATGAAGTGTTTCCTTTATGTGTTGATGTTGAATGTTTGTGATAAACTGAAGGATGAAGTGTTTCCTTTATGTGTTGATGTTTAATGTTTGTGATAAACTGAAGGATGAAGTGTTCCTTTATGTGTTGATATTCACTGACAGGGAACATTTTACTGCACTATCAATACTTTTACTCATACTTTAAGTACATTTGGCTGATAATTCATACTTTTACTGAACTAAGGTTTTGAATACAGGATACAGTATTTCACAGTGTTGTGGTATTTGTACTTTGGGTAACTTGTTAGTTATTGTTTAAGTGACTAATGGGAATAACTGAATAATTGAAATGTCTCGAGGAGAACGCTAAACGGACTGCAATACAATCACTCGGGTCAACTCCTCACCATTAATGTATGTCCACTCATATTTCTTGTTTTCACAACTGACAATTACTCAGTGTCCTCCAAAAAGTTTCCAACGTCATTGCTGAATATTCAGATGATTTTAACAACGTAGATGAGATGCGAGAATTCAGAACGAGACTTCTCGGATCGAAACAGACAAATACAAACAGACCGAGTTAGTTTGATTTGTCTGTAGGGTTCTTGCTATAATGTAGTCAGACACCTATAATAACAATGTGAGCCTCTCAGTGGCAATAACAAGCACTTTCAGTGGTCGTGCATTGATTGTGAAGAGTTGTATAGAGATGACAATACATTGTTTAGAGTCTGCTGAGGTGGAATGCTGCAGACTGGTCCAGTATTGGACTCCATTCGTCACTTAGACACAAACACATTGGAAAATAGATTACAGGTTTAAAAAAACAAATCAAACAAAGTAACCCTTTCAGTAAAGGATCTGACTATTTCTTCCACTACTGACAAACACACAATAAGAAAGAAAGTGTGAGTGTGTTTCACATATTCTGAAGCTCAGTGAGAAGTAGAATCATAAGCAGAACATCCATCAGGTAGTTCAGTAGACGCCTCACTTCCACTCTGGTAATACAAACCAGGTTTTTTTCTCTGCAAGTCTCCGTGACCTTCCATCCTGCATGTGGGATAGTAACCCCCGCCTCCGGGTGATGGAGGGACGGGTGCAGAGGAGGTGCAGTAATAGGATTACAGGAGGCGGACGTCTTTGGTCGCGAACCTGGCTGCTTGTTCCAGAACGCCGGAGACCAAAACAGATTGATTCAGAAGCCGAGTGAAGATTCCTGAATGTCACCTTCCTGTCGGCTTCACCGGACGTCAGAGACTCTGAGAGGGAGAAGACATGTTACATTTCAATAACTGTAAGTTATTAGTAATAATGTGGAGGTTTGGTCAAAAACAAACATGTTTTTTATAGTAATGTAATGATGAAGCTATAGCATTTTACCACAGTGAGAACTTGTAGTATTTACAGCATGAATTCCTTCACTTACATTTAAGATGCAGGACGTTTACCTGCAACAGAAGAGTATTTCAACAGTTATACAATATTGGTACTTTTACTTCAGTAAAGGCTCTGAATACTTTGACTTAAAAACTTGGTCTTGTTTTGCCACAGCATTTAAAATGTATATTTCTTACAGCAGCACACAGCAGCCACAGTTACTAGTCACTATACCTGCAGGAGAAGGATTTCAGTTTGAGAAGATATACCGAGGAAGTCCTGAGAAATTCCTAAGAAACAGGACCTTCAATCTTATGTTGAATCTTTCCTTCTTTCTTCAATTAACGGTCAGGTCAGATCAGGCTTTGCCGCTTTCTCCGGTTAAATTGACAAACAGATCGTATCAGCTGTTGTTAGTTAACGTTAAATCAGTGAATAACTTGACGGCAGGGCGTCGGGGATGCAGGATGGAGTTCACATCCTGTCCCAGACCTGCTATTCAATTCATTAACAGTGATCACAATCTTTTCCTCTAATCAGTTTTTGTTTTGGTAGTGGAGAGAGACGGGGCATGTGGGGAAGAAAGAGTATCGGGGATTTACATGCAGCAAACGGTCCGACCGGGAATTGAACCGGAGACTGTTTGAGGTACGCACCCATAACCACTCAGCAATCAGGAGCGATATTGAGAGAATGAGTTCAGTTCAGGTTTGAAACTACAGTCATGAATAAAAGAAGTTTCAACATGAGAATTTATTCCATATGGAAGGAAAATCACTTTTATTATATATACATATATGCACTGTATATGTATCACATTTAAATCATTATTTATATGCACTGTATCATATATCAAGCTTCCGTGTATCAGTGTGCGTGTGTGTGTCTGTATGTGTGTTTGTATACAGTAGGAAAATATGAAAATGTACGTGCATCACATCCTGTAAACATGAAGCTCCTGAGCTTAAATTATTCAACTAAAAACCTTCCAATACACAAACACACACACACACACACACAGCGACACACAATATATACAGTATGTAGTGTGTGTCGTATGAAACACAATTTAAGTTAATGGAAAATGGCATTACTCTGCAGTGAGAGGCCTGCATGTGTTTGATAAAGTGCATGTGTGTGTGTGTGTGTGCGTGTGTGTGTGTGCGTGTGTGTGTGTGTCCCATCATGCTAATGTTACATGTAGGATGAGAGTTTTAGGGGGAAACTGCTGCATTTTTCATGTCTCCTGCATCCATTGCAGCTCTCCGCTCTGAGGCCGATACGACTGATTATCAGCGGTTGACTCTTTGTTCCTCGCCTACTACTACGTGTTTTACAGAACTGTCACAGATATGCTTTACTCTTTTTAACAATCACGTCTTGCAGAGTGAAAGATGGAATTAATAAAGAAATCTGGAGGAAAAGCAGGAGAGAATCATTGGACAGTTTCTTTCGTTCATCTTCCTTCACCGCGGGATCAGCCTTCAGGATATCTCAATCCTTTGAGACGTTCAGAGTTGTCGATCAAAGAGTCATAACTTCTTGCTGTGACTCGGCAGAGAGACACGATGGACTTCAGGTTGGACTAAGCAAAGCTTGCAACGTATCCTCGGTTTGTACGATATCTTACAAAGATATCTTCCAGCAACACGTGTCAGCTTACATGCATTCAGTCTTTTCAAAGTGAACCTTTCACAGGAAACAAAGTTAGTTTAGGCTACAAAAGTACTTAGATTTAAGAAAAGATCGTGAAATAGTTAAGTTTAGTCAACAAAAATACTTAGTTAGGTTTAGACAACACAATGGGTTAAGATTAGCAATATATCTTAATTTGGGTAAATATAACTACGAAGGTGTCGTTACGTGACAAATAAAATAACCTCTGACTTCTGGTTTGACGTGGGGTCCGGTGGGACAGTCAGAGGTGATAAATAAGGTGTAAGGGAGCGACGGTTCCATCTGGCAACAACACCGCGCCTCTTTCTCTCCAACACACCACACAGAATTAAAAGAAGCAACTTTAGCACTGATTCAGTCTCAACTTCGGTTCTGAAACTGTGTTCAGCTCTCTCTCTCTCTTATTACTGTGTTTTTTCCAAGGTTTTCAAGGACACAAAGTTACTGTAAACTACATGTGTTTGTTTGTGTTTATGCAGGTTTATATGTGCATGTGAAGGAATATGAATATGTATATGACATTTACATTATAAAAGAGGTTCGCTTGCTGAACATTTCAAGGTAAAATTCATCAGGACACAATTCATCAGCTGCTCATCAATTCCAAAGACGGAAAGTCGTTCGTGAACAAACTGTTTAACTCAGAGAGAATTTTTTTTTATTACTTTTTTCACGCTGATGATGGATTTGAAAGTCACTCTGACCTTGAAATGTTCTCAGATTCCTTCTTTGGTTTGTCACATTTCTCTCTGAGCTCGTTCAGTTTGTCTCCTCGTGTCTTTTAATGAACTCACTGGAACCCTGAATAACACGTACATACGATAGATATTATCATTATAAAAGTCTAATATAATGTTCAATGTGTTTGGCATTATAGTGAATATTTTTTAATTTGCATTTTTTGCACCTTTTAACTTTTACATTTCCATTCTCTTTCAATAACTGCACAACAATTTCCCTCATTATCGATAAACTCTCATCTTTTAGGTTCATGTTTGTTTTCTGGTAACACATGTGGATCTTTTGTCTCTTTAGATTGAGCTCATCGAAGATCACATCTTCCTTCTCCTTCTAGTCTTTAGGCTGTTTTCAGGCTGGAGGAATGTTTCTCCAGAGATGTATATCAACATGTCTGCAGACCTACACAGAGAAAGGTGTTGTGGGTAGATTCCCAAAGAGCCAACATGTACACCTCACAAAATGTAACTCTGTGCAAGTAAAATAAAGAAAGCAGTCATGCAAACTTTCCCAAACAAGCTGCCTGGAGATGTTTTGTTCCAGCCGTCTAAAGTCAAGTTTACACCCGAGAAAAATGGTTCAGTTGTACTTTACTGGAACCAAGAATGGCCATGCTAGCATAGTCTTTGTCATATTTTAATTTTGAGTTGCGAAAAAATACAAAACATCCTGATACTACATGACTGATATTTATTTTAGTTTATCTCTGAGACACGGAATTATTTTTTCATATACCCCTTGTGAACACCTTATTTTGAAAACCAAGTTAATTTATGTCGGTTCTAAAGAAAAACAAAATGCAGATTTCTTAGAAAAACAACATCATTGACTTGTGATCTTGAAATAATTTCACGGCCAATATCGGCTTCGGTAGTAAGTGACAAATATCAAGAAGAATTTTAAAGGTCCTTAATTTCCTAAACGAGACTCAGCGTCTCAAGAGCTACTGGATCTGTGAAGCACTTGAACACAGCAGAGTTATGCTAACAACATCCGATTCAGTGTTTTAATGTTTAACATCTAAGTTGAGCACATTTGCTAATTAGTTAAGAAAGCACGACTGAGGCTGAGGGAATTTGTTTTAAAGGTATTTATTCAGAAATTAAAGCCGTGGACTATTTTACATTTTATGACAGCGTATTAGGACCACTAGAGGTGAAAAAATAAATAAATCACAGAGTTGGGAGAGGCGGGTAATATTCAGATAATATTCAGTACGAAATTTGATCCCGCAAATCTCGTGGGATCTCGTGACATTACGTGAATCCAGCTGCCGTGCAAGGAAACCATTTCACATGCTTATGATAATATGGTTCTGGGATAAAATCTTCAGTATCTCCTTATTGCTTTATCAAATTCTTCCGAGCTTAGTTATATATTGTTGATTTCTAAAAATCATCCTCTGGGGAACATGAATGTCCGTACAAAATTTAACGGCAATCCATGTAATAGTAGTTGATGTAAATCAGTTTGGACCAGTTGGTGGAGCAGCTCTCCATCATCCAGATTTTCAGATTAAGAGTCTCCACTTTGTTTTTCTCTGACTGAGCTGAGCTGAGTTCCCACACTGAGGAACACTGCAGGACTACAAATATGAGGTCGCACACACACACACACACACACACACACACACACACACACACACACAC
>NW_022280032.1:981250-1014605 GCF_004355925.1 Anarrhichthys ocellatus
ACACACACACACACACACACACACACACACACACACACACACACACATACACACACACAGCTCTCACAACATGGGTCACATTTTAATGGCATCGTGTCAGTGGGGCTGTCGGGGTTTAATAGAGCTCTGCTGAGCGTTGCCAGGTCTGGTTTAACATTCACAGAGTTTACATCAGGACTGCGAGGCTCCAGATGAAAAACAACTCTAGTGTGTTTGCGAAATCTTGTTCTATAAAAATCAAAGTATAAAGTGACAGCACAGAACAATCTTTATTCATTACAGCGAACACTCAACGGGAAAGGATGATTCTGGTTCATTGTAACTCGGCTTTTTATTGGCGTTCCATTATTTCTATCAATCATAATGAAGTTAAAGGCGGTCACACCAGCATTTAAAAAGGTAAGAAAACAATTGATTAGTTTCCATAGAATTTGCTTAAAAATCTTGGGATTTGTTTTGGTGTTGATCTAAATTCCTTCTGACAGAGGAAGATAAGGTAAAACAATCAAATTAATCTACAGCCCCTCTTGTGATGGGACAACACCAGCCACAACGCCAAATCGGGCCAGAGGCGTAAAGTGAGAGGGCCGACGGTCCCTTCCCCGCCTCCTCCCTCCTTATTTCTGGCGACCTTGCTCGGACCACACCCAGCTTCAAACTCATTTTTGATCTGAACTACACACCTCTGAACTACACACCTCTGAACTACACACCTCTGAACTACACACCTCTGAACTACACGCCTGTACAGTTTTGTGACTGCATCTTACACAGTTGTGACGCTATCACAGTGACACAAATCTGTCCACAAAGTACTCAAAACCGCCTCTGTGGTAGTTCTTGATACAGTCGGCGTGATGACACATGCACAGCATCGCTACTGCAGCTGGCAACACATAGACCCTGATCACACCCAAACATGTCACAACATATTCATATTCATATTAACCTTTCGTCTGCATTTGTCCGTTCCTACCACATCTACCGGCATCACAACTAGGAAGTCAGTGGTACAGTAGTAAAGTCCGCCTCTGGTGCTAAAAAGTTGTGAATATTGATACTTATTGATACTTATATACACGTCTATAAACAACACTCTATCCTGTTATATTGCTTTACTACACCATATATCATACTATGCTACCTTACACTATATCTCATATCCCATAATCATCATTTAACATTATGCTATTATGTCACTGATCATTTTGCATCATATTCCGTATTATATGTACAGTATATTAAGCACTGACGGCCATAAACACTCATATATCGGTCTGATGCAGTCTGTGAACGTAGACTTGCTGACTCTGCTACTATTTATCTCACCGCTGTCACATTAAATTACAATTTGTGTCTCCCTATGCTCATGTGTAGTTTACTATTTTTTAAATTTTCATTAGCTTATTTTAGGTTTATACACCTGCTTTCATGTACTTCTTTTATTTTCTCTATTTATGTTTTTATTTCTGTCCTTGTGCTGCTGCAAAACACGGATTTCTGCTCCGGGAATCAACAAAGGTTTATTTTATAATCTCATTTTATCTAATCAGACTATTTAACCATTTAGATGCATGTTGAGGCCGACTCATCTTCTAGCATGTCGTGCACTTCATCATGTGTTATCTGCTCTCTGAGGGCAAACACAAGTTCACCAGTTTATCGTGACTGAACAATCATGTGTTCGTGTTGCTGTTACAGTTCATCATATTGTGATCAACACCATATAAAAGATTCATGAAACGCTCCTAACTTCAGATAACTGCGTAAATGACCAGCGTTGAATTTAGCCACCTGCGGATAAATGAGCGTGCTTCCATGGGAATTATAAATTAGCATAATATACGCCCCAATAATATCATGTAAGGCTAAGCTTCCTGCCCTATCTTTCCTATATTTAAGTCCTGCTTTTGGAGACAAATAACGAGTGCTGTTAATCACCCAAGGGCCAAACTGTCACTGAAACAAAGAAGAAATGGGTCCTTGTGAAAAAAACGTCTCGCCACTGCAAGGCCCTCGATGTAACGCAGCAACGTGACGCAGCAACGTGACGCAGCAACGTGACGCATCACCGTGCCGCAGCAACAACGTGACGCAGCAACGTGACGCATCAACGTGACGCAGCAACGTCACGCAACAACGTCACGCAACAACGTGACACACAGAGGTGGTGAGGTCCTGTTTGTTTAACCCCTCCCAGTCACCCTCAGTGGACTTTCTTTCTTGCTATACTTCATTAAGTCACATAACGTTCAATAACGGTCGCTCGATATACTGCATCACCTGCTCCGACCGAATGCAAAAATGTATCCGCGGTATCCCGAAACATACAATGCCAACATTTTTAAGACTGTGGTACCATGAAACATTTCCAAAAGTTGTGCTGAACATCTTAAGTTAAACCTCATATCTTGATTCTTATTACGTTGTTTTATAATGTCATATCCATATTGCTGTAAATTAGACTCCTTGTGAAGTTTGCAGGAGAAGGGAACTCCAGGCATTTGAAACCATATGATTCATATAAAATAAATGACACAGTTCGTTAACATTAGCCAATCCTTAGGAGCAGTTTTCTGGTGATTTCCTGTTCTGAGAGTAAAAAGTGGGCTAATGGTGCTGAGGGAGGGAAGTAGGCCAGGATATGAAGTTAATAAATAAAAGTGGATAATGTAAGAGCAGTAAAGCCTCAGAGAGCTCAGCCTACATTCCGCTTAGTAGTTTTAGTTCATCTGAGGTCTGAGAACGGAGACATTCAGTCTCTGAATTCAGCAGGAAAACGTCTGAAGGCTTCAGTTTGACAGGCAGACGACGGAGTCCATAACACCTGAAAATCACCTGATCTATGAGTGTGTTAATGTGTACATCCACAGTAAACCACATCTACACTGTGAATTAGTGAATAATGATTCTTTTTTGTGACTTGATAATGATGTTTAAATATCTTACCATGAACTGATTTTGAAGCACGGATAAGCTGAATGTGGACCTCACGTAGTATAGAGAGTGACCGTTAGTGGAACGTGATATAATGAATGTAACAAGTGATAAAGTCCCCAATGGCAGTGTTCATGTGTTTCAGGCAGGAAGAAATCCTTTGCAACATAGGTCAACATGTCACAGACCTGTTTACTGATTGGCTGCAGGTTCTCTAACCCCATGTTGCTTCATTTCAACTCCTTTCAAGACTTTCATGTGAACAGATTTTTGCATCTTCCCTCTGCACTTACATTTAGCACCTTTTATAACTTCACTGGATAGTTGCACTTTCAGTACATGACACTTCAACCTCATCCAACACCTACACTTAATCAAATGTCACTAACCTGACACTTCAGCTCCTCGTATCACTCACACTTGAACTGACATCTCAACTGTCTTCAGCCCTTCGACTGACACTTGACATTTACATTTTGACATCTCAAATGCACACAGCACTTACATTACAAACGGACACTTCCAACTCCGACTACTGCGCTCCCTTGAAATTACTTTTCAACTTCCGTAAAGAAGTTCAGTAAGACTTCAGTCCTGGTTGATTGGTTGTGACGTGGTGACTCGTCGAGCACTTGCTTTCCAGTTGCTTGTTTACAATAAAATCCAGCTGAATGCTTTTAATGTGAAGCAGCAGCAGCAGGAAGTCCAGTGAGCATTAGCAGTCACTTAAAACAGCTCTGACTTGACTGTAGGAGAGAGACCTAGTAGTTTATGAAAATATTATAATATATAAACCCAACATCTGAATGGTGGACTACGCCACTAACAATGAAAACTATTATAAAGAGAGGTAATTACTGAATGAATCATTAAATAGCTATGCTGAAGAAAAGAGTTTGATCTCATCTCTACGCGGCCATGTTTCTACTGACTGTTAACTCCTTTCAGCCCTTTTAACATCAACGATGCTTTGCTTATTGTTCAAATAGGCTTAACATAATATGAAAATATGAATATTTAGTTTGAATTAATTTTAAATGGATCTTGTGAGATTTCAATTTGATCTTGTGAAGTGAGGTCTGCTGTGTTTAACTGGTTTACTTATGTTGTTAGAATGTTGTTTTTACCTGACAAACAATTGACATTGCCTTGTCCCTTTTCCAAAATGGTAAAGTATGGTAGAAGCAGAGCTTCTGGCACACACAAAAGTCTGAAGAAGTCAAAACTGCAGCAACACTTGTAGTATACAGAACAACTTTATTTTGAGACCTTTGTCGAAAAAGACTTGATCCGCTATATGGATTATGGAAAGGCCTAAATTCTGACATAGCAAACATTTAATTCACATAACTGATCCGCTACATCCGCTGTCGGTGTCTTCTCAAATAAATATTTATATTGTCTGCGGACAGCATGAAACATGGCCAACACTAGCTGACATAAAAAACTGTTTAAACTCACCCAATTGAAAGACATTCCTGAAGACCTCTTTCCATTATTGTCTCATAGATCAGCCAAGGCGAGTGTCTCTGTTTCTGGTTCACAACTCTTCTACTCTGTGCGGTTTAATGGCGGATGACAGCGATGAGTTAAGCTTGATCTAAAGCGCCAACATCTGACGACACTACGCAGCCTACTTTTTCGCTCCAAACCAGTTGATGGAAACGCAGCTAATTTGCATTTCGTTTTTGCGACATTTTAAAAGTGTGCGTAAACTTCGCTTGACAATTGAATGGAAACATGGCTGATTAAGCCCCGACAATAAGGTTGCTCTGTATCTTCCAAAGACAGCAAAAAGGACATCGTGAATTTGTGAACTCAGAGCGATCAAAACTTCCAATCAACAAAGTCTTGATTACGACCCTTATGAGTTGATCTCATGAACACTGTTGAGACACCGTGACATTTTAGACTACTTACCTCCTTCTTGTCTTCCACACAAAATGTGACTGTAGAACAAAACCTTTGAGATGAAACACAGACGAACTTGTGTTTTCTGTTTAATGAAAAATATGGTTCATACTAGCAGCGAAAACAGAGACGGTGAGTTGATCTCCTCTGGCTGATGGAGACTGAAATAAGGCAATGACCTACAGACGCACTGCATTCTGGGATTTGCTAAGCTACAATAACCGAAGCTGAATGCCACTTTCTCATAAAAAAGATTTATATGTTGTAACTAATGATTTTATTGTTAATGCATTATTTATCAACGGTAATCCTTCTCTCCTCTGTTTGGATCCTTAAACCAGCTCTCTGGCATTCTGTTTATTAATAACTTATTAACATTTACAGCTGCAGACTTAATGGATTACTAGAAGAAATTTATGAAGCAATTTATGCAGATTTAACCAAGCCAAAGGTTTTTTTTCACTACCTAGCAAACCAAAAGTTCAGGTATTAATAGTTAATTGTGCATTAAGAGGTAATAAACCATTAGTTACAACTTATAAAAGCTTTATAAAGGGTGCCCTATCAGAAAGCGGTATAAAAACTCTTCTGCGTCAGCAGCGATGCGCTAAATAAATGTTCTCTACAAAGATACAACATATACAATTGTTAAATATAGAACTTTAGGCTTTTGAAAATACACTTAATGCTTCACCCCCCCCCCCCAAACAGATATGACCGCTGGGCTTCGAGAGTGAAATGGTTTGCTTGTTCTTGCCATACTGACAGCATGTTGTCGACATGTGGCACCGGAGAATGTAGAAGCTGACTGAATGCATAATGTCTGGTGGAGAAGAGACAGAAATCATCTAGAATTCTGCAGTTTTTATGATGAAAAGTGGAAACTTTGCACACTGATACCAAACACCTTGGAAATGAATTAAAAGTTGAACATTGACATCTGTCATCTGTCCACCAGTAGGTGCCAGCCTTGTCTCATTCCCAGGAAGTCTAATACCGACACTTTGTCACGCCCCTTGACGTCTGATACTGACGCTGCATGCACTCTGTAGGGTTTGTATGAAACGTACTGTAAACCGATCCAAGTCACTGATAGACGCTCAGAGCAAATACGCTGCAAACTAAGAAAAGTAGTGATTGTAACTCAATCACTCACCATCTCTTCCTTAACCTAAAGCCTTCAAAATAAAGTTGCTAACAAGAACCACAAAAGAATCTTTGGCTTCTCCTCAAAGGACAACCCTTTTTGGTTCCTGGTTAAACCTTTGTAAGGGTTTGAGCAGAGACCCTTTCAGAGGGTTCTACCTAGAAACCAGCGTAAAGGGTTATACACAGAACTATCTGTGAAAGGTTTCACCCAGAACCCCCTATGATAGGTTCTACAGGCAATCCTTCGAGGAAACATTGTTATTTGAACCCAGACCACAACCTGCAAAGTGGTTTTGTTACCTACACTCTTCATAATAAAGTTGCTAACTAGAACCATATAGGATTCTTTGGCTTGTCCTCATCGGAGAACCATTTTTTGGACCTAGAACCCTTTCAGAGGGTTCTACCTTCAAACCAACATAAAGGTAACTAGAACTATCTGTGAAAGGTTCAACCCAGAATCCCCTATGACAAATCCTTCTATGGTGTAATGGTTCCGTCCAGAGCCCTGTCTGGAGTTTCTAACCAGAACCTTTTTAAAATGGTGCTAACAAGAATCCACCCAGGGGGTTCTACCAAGAACCCTTTTACATTCCAAGGGTTTTATCTTGGACAGAACCCTAAATGACCGGGCTGATCAGCAACAATCATGGTTCACAGTCACACAGTCTTTTGTGCTGCCTGGATTGTGGGCATTCCCATTGAACAGCAATTCTTTCAACAATCCTTGAAGAACTCTTTTTCCAAAAATGTTTCTTTGGGTCAAAGAGGTTCTTAATGGAACTCCTAGTCCCACCAAAAACACTTGAAAATGTCTTTCTGAAAAAAAGGTTCTTCAGAATCAAATGGTTCTGGATAGAACCTCAGCCCTTCAGGAAGAGCCAGTTTGAAATCACCATTTCTTAGAAGTGGTTTTGTTTGAATTCACAACATTAACCTCGTGTTTACTGCGGCCGTAGCGTAGCATCATAGTTGCTCGGTCGCGCGGCTACCGACCAAGTGGACAAAGTGTCAGTATGTGATGAGTTGAGCATGAGAACGGGTTAGAATGGCTGTATTTGATTTACTGTCGATCAATTAACCAACTAATTGTTTCAGCTATACTTTTACATTGACATAAATATATTAAATGAAAAATAAATCTTAATTTGCAAAGTAACTACAGCTGTCAAATAGAATACTCAAGTAGAGTACAAGTACCTCAAATTTGTACTTAAGTGCAGTACTTGAGCAAATGACTCTAATCTTTAAAAATATTTTCAGCTTTCTGCTAAAGTGCGCAAAGTTTTATGTTCTCACCATAAAGATGGCAGATGAGATTTTTCCCCTTCTCCACCCGACTGATGTTCAGCGTATGAATGTCTGAGTTTTCCCAACAGAAACATCAACAGCTCTCATACAGGTACAGGTTTTTTGTTTTTTTATCATTAACTCATATACATTTTTACTTTGCTCAGTTAAGTCACTTACTGCATAATATCACAATGTGTTCGTTTCTTTACATAGATATGGTGGTGCGTCTGAAAACGTCTCGTCGGCTCTGTTCATCTTTGGTCTGAAACAGAGTTTTGTGCCAAACGAAAACAAATCCATCCAGCAGCTCGTCATAATCCGCTGTTTTTTTCAAATCTCCTGGAAAATAAACGTTTTATTTCCAGAAAGTCAGGCTGCAGTTTCCTCAAATCGGCTGAGCATAACGCAGGAAGTGACGTCGCCCCGCCCCTCTGCTCCGGAAGTGGCTGGTGATTCGTTTGTCAGCGTTGGCGGCGGATGCTCGCTTGGCGGTGAACGGCGATGGGAACCAGTCTTTCTCTGGAGAGCGTCTGTCCTCGCCGCCGCTGTCAGGAGACCTGGAGGACACAAATAATAATCCATCACAACCAGAGTGCCTGCTGGTCAGTCAGATACATGAGCCTGATGAGGTCATGTTTCAGAACGTTATTAAATATAAATAAATATTTAGATTTTTTAAATTATAAATAAATGTTATTTTATATTATTATTATATTATATACTAATGTATATCTTTAACGATATATCTATATGTTTGGCGTTTTGTTCAACTTCGATAACAACGCGGCGCTTGTCATTGTCACTTTTTACCCAGCCGTCCAATCACAGTTGAGGAGGGGCGGGACAAATAGCCAACCACAAAGACATGATCCAATGTGTTTTAATATGAGTATGTTATGGTGTCATGTTATGATGTTGTTTATATTGTTTTTACTTTGAACTTTGTGGTGTTCTCATGTCTGGAGCACTGAATTTCCCCCGTGTGAGACAATGAAGTTGATTGGGCTGAATCTGATTAAGACAAAGCTACTTGGCGAGATGTTTCCTCTTCCACAAAATCTCATTAGCCACATAGACCGGCAGGTCTATCCTCTCTCCCAATTCAATTCAATACAATATAATTCAATTTATTCTGTACAGCCCAAAATCACAAATCGGAGGGACTGGTGCTCTTCCTTACCCATGACTTCCATGAACAGTTATTGATTAGATTCAAACTGGTTGATTAAAAACACTCAACACTCAGTTTGACTCCTCAGCTTCATGTTTTTCTTCCAGCTGGTGTCGACGAGCGTCTGGACTCCGCTGGGCTTCATTAGGGGAAACGAGCCTCACACAGACTTAACAACCACACGGCCTGCATCCATTAGAAGCAGCTGAGTCTCGTTTTAAGTCTTATGCAGCGGCTTGCAGAGAAAAAGCTTTCAGAAAATGGTATAAAAGTATACAAATCCCTAATAAGGTGTTTTTGTTTAAGAACTGTGACAAATGCTTGCAGACTAGATTTTCAAAGGTTTCTCTAAGAATCAGATTGGAAATTAGCCTCATGTTTGTGAAAAAAGATTATTTTTGTATTTAAAGGAGTAGTTTACCCAAAATTCTATATATTAATCACAACCCAAGGATCACAGAAAACGTTTTCTATCCAATGGCGTTAAGGAAAGCAGAGCGTATAAAGCATACCAGTGCAAACACACTTTAATGGAGACCGAACGAAGGACAGCAAAACAAAGCGCTTTGGTTTATCCTCCTTTTTGTTTGCATTCGTGCAAAACAAAATCTTCAGGGGAAATGTTTTTTCAAGCAACAGTTTTAGGAAATGAGTTGCGTTTGGATTTACTTGAGGGAATGAAGTTCGGCCTCCATCGAAGTCTGTTTGTACTGATATGCTTTCATTTTTCAGGCGCTCTGCTCTCCTCGATGCCATTTGATAGAAAACTGTTTCAGGGACCACAGACAGCCTCAGGAGGCGAGTGCTACATACAATTCAGATTATTTTTGGGTCAACATTTTCTCAGAAAACGTGATCACCTGGAAAACCTCAAGATGAATCTTTTTATAGAATAAGGCTGATGATTTTTCTACATTTTTATTATTGCCAACAATTCCCACGATACCTAAACCAACAAAGTGTTAGTCTGCCTCTCAAAACTGCCGGACTTCCTGTCTGTGGCTCTAAGCTCCAAGCCCATTGGTTCCTCCTGAAGAAGAAAATCTTCAAAAACACAAACATATAGTTTCATTTAAAAAAAAAAAGAAAGGCTCAGTAATCTCCTAAAACAGCTGGATCACTGTGTTTATACAGTAGATTTATACAGTAGAGTCTGCAGCTCATAGGGTGTGGAGACATGTCCTCCTGAAGACCCCAAAGAAAAACATGAAACTTTGGGGACAAGTTGGGAATCTTCGTTTGTTGCTCCTATGTGGAGGCTGAGCTCTACAGCTGTAGTTGTTTCCAGGTGATGACTCAGAAAAAGAAGAAGCAGAAGAAGAAGAAGAAGCAGAAGAAGAAGAAGAAGAAGAAGAAGAAGAAGCAGCACCTCTGAGCCGCTCCCTCCCTGAATTATTCATTTCCATCCTGTTCGACTGCAGTTGGAATCCTAAAAGAGCCGGAGGAGTCAGACAAGGACGAGCCGGATTACACTGAGAACTCATACATCACTCTGGAAACAGCATCAACATTCAGACCGGCCCCTAAACGCTCCACTCACAGCTGATTAAACATGGAGGTGAAGGTGTGTTCAGAGCACTCCTGCAGAGGAGGTAACACGCCTGCTGTGATACACTCGGCTCAGTCAGACCAAAGTGAACACTAAGCACAAGATAAAACACTGCTGGTGGAAGGTTTCATTCTCATTCTGGAGGACACAACAGGAACAACGTTTGGTCCTCAGCATGCCACAATATGTTGCGCGTTTGTTTAGTTTTCTCCAGGAGGCATTCGGGTGACATGACGTTTGGAAACTTCATCTTTCCAGTCATCATAAAATATGTGGTCCTTGTTAATGTCAAATGTTGTCTCATTATCATCATGTCATGTAAAAAGTACAATCTTTACCTCTGAGATGTAGTGGAAGAGAAGTATTAAGTACTTGAAGTACAGTACTTGAGGAAATGTGCTGACTCAGAACATGACTGGGCTGAAGTAAAGTGACAGGAAAACCGAATATGTAATGATACCAAACTGTGAAGTGACTGTTGAGAGGTTTCAGTAAAACGTGAGAGTTTCTATCTGAGCAGAAAGGTGAAAACAAGCAGCTGCAATCTGTCTTGTTCTAAAAAAAGGAAAGGTACAGGATATTCAGTCCCTGTGTTCACATTCAAAGTAAATAGTTGTCCTCTCCAAGGAGAATTGGATTTCTGTCTGATTGAGCAAAGTGTGATTTGTTCCTTAGTCTCTTCTCTCCCGGTGTGACAGGAAAATAAATTCAAAGTGCCTCTGCAGGTTCCAACCAGACAGGAGGCTTCAACACACAAACACACTCCAACATAGGAAACATACAGACAGGTAAAGTCACACACTTTGTTCAAGGACGGTTATGTTGTGGGAAAAAAACACAAAAAAAGCCTCCAGCGAGCCGATGCAGCGTGACACAAATGAGTTCTGCTTTCTGCTGCGACGCCTGATTACACCTCCGCAACGGCAAATTACATCCTCGCTCCACAGCCTGTAATGATCATGTACGCACGTTAGGAATGAAATGTTCAGCGCTTTCCACTGAAGAGCTCAAAGAGATGAACAGCCGTGTGCAGGTTTAACCTCTTCGACCCCCACCTGAAAGCACCTCCTTCCTTCTGACTCATGTGGTTCAAACTCTCAAAACATTCTATTAAATTATAGTGAAGAGCTCAAAGGGCCCGAGGATACCAAATCTGTCAAGAGACAGTATTTATTGCAGGTTTAACGGCTTTAAAGTTGATGAGAACATTTTTCCACACTGTTTTTGGCCACTTGAGAAAGAAGTTGTGAACATTTACATATTATCGTCTTTTAATCTGTCACTAGGAGTCTTTGTGTGTTGGCCCACTGATGAATGTAGGTCAAATATTCTCTCTCTTTTAGCTCCATTTTTGGTCTCCACCAACTCCTGAGGGAAATATCTGTTTCTTTAGCTGCTAAATGCTTCACTACTTTCACTAGTTAGGCTCTGAACAACGCCATAAGAGCGGTGTTTGTTTCCCGTGTGAAACCGAAAGTAAACGTTGTCTTTACGCTTGTTGCTTAATGTTATGCAAGAGAGCCTGCTTAGTGTGGTTCCTATTTATTAACGCTAGCTATATTGCTAAAGTTATTTTATCCTTTTTCGAAACGTAAACCAATCGCTTCATACATTTCACCATGTGGCATTGTAAATGACTTTTCATTCAAGAACTTCGATATTCAACGACATCCCGCTATTTGCAGAAACGTACAATGACAACATCTTTTCTGGTGACTTGCTTTTCACAGAGCCCGGCTGACACAACGTGAACACCACACATCTGCAGCCAGAAGCAGAATGTGACGGAGAGATAAAACATGAAACGCCAGTTAGGAGGCCGGGATGCACAGAATTAATGAGTCCCAGAGTCTCACCAATCATTTGCGCCAAACAATAAAACACTTAGACACTTTCACGGTCAGGAAAATACCAGAGTGTGAAGATGAACTAATACGTGTCAGAACAAAAGAACAGAAATACAACGTTCAGAGATGATTTCCCTAAACCAATCCAACACCTTCCTAACAACCGATCTTCCTCCCTTATGGATCCTCAGATCTCTTCCTCAAGCACCAGCACTGTTTAGACAGTTTGCTAGTAGTCCACATCTTGTCTTTGCATGTCGAAGGTCTTGAACTTTAGGAGCAGAAGCTCCACTAATGATCTCGGACCAACGTTACAGTGAGCCGGCAAATACTACGAAGAAATAAAATCAGAAATGGCAGAAATGAGCTTCATCTTGTTGTTAGTTATACATCAGTTTAAATCACATTACTGCTCTACAACCACCTTCAGTTATCAGAGGTGTGTGTGTGTGTGTGTGTGTTATCTGCTGTTTCCATGATAAACACTGCAGCTTGGAGTAAACTGGAAAGCAGGCGGCCTTGTTTCCAACATAATTGCTTTATGATGAATTACGGCCGGTGAAGAGAAACAATGAGCGGCGTTTCTATTTATTTCACCCTCAAAGCAAAAAAAGCAAGCTGGAAATCGTCTCATTAATATTCCACAGCAGCGGCTTTTTTAAATATTAGGTCGAGCTATGAACTCCTTTTTCAATATTCTCGGAGCCGATAGATGTTTCAGAATCCTCCTAAGGAATAAAGTCCTGCTCTGAAGCACACGGGTGAGTTTTCAGGTGAACAGACGTCAGCTTCTCCACGGCTACGCTAACATGAAAGTGTGTTATTTCTCTCTGCCTCCACTGTGAGAGCTGCTCCACCTGGAGGTTACAGCTCACAAACTAAACTATACTGTAGACTAAAACACCCCGACTGTACGAAGCTCTATACTTGTGCACAGCTCTGGAGTTGCTGGTTGGAGTTTGAGGTGGATTTTGATCCCTGTTCACTCCAGATCGGGATTTCGTACCGTGACTCCTGTCTTTGGTTAGAACTTGGCAACAAGAGCACTTTGGCTCAGCTGAGGGAACGATTGTGGTTTCGGTTGATAATCACATTTTGTGTGAATTCTTCTGTACTAAACCAAGTTGATGATCTTTCCCTAACCAAGTTCTACCTGCGCCTTAAACATGACGATAAAGTGACCATAGTCACTACGAGCGGATAGTGAATTGGGAGATCAGATAAAAATACAATGCTGAGGAACAATGAACTGCTCTCACTAAAGTTAATGCTTTTCTATCACCTATGAAATAATGATCCATTGTCATGCTGTGTTTGAGTATGACCTCCTGATTTTGTATTTGTTATTTCATATTTTTATATTTTATTCATATATTTTTAGTTTTTTGACATATTTGGTATGTTCAATTATCTTGTAGTTATTTTTGTCTTTGTTAAATGTTTTGTCTAATTGTGCTTGTATTGTATAATTATCGCTGAGGACCCCGTTCAAAACCAGATGGTACATCTCAAGAGGTTATTCCTAAAGAATTCCCATATACATGTTCGGTATCAATGTTTCAAATTAGTTGTATATAGACGTATTTTCTTACGGACTCAAACACGGTACGTATTGTGGAACATTTTGGACTACTACCAGAATCCCACCGTGTGAAGAGAGTTTCCCTTTAAGAGGAAGGTGGGAGAAGATCTTCTCATCAGACCATGAAGGATCCACAGAACCTTTATGATCCAAAAGCCTCGCCAAGTGAAGGAGCAGCATCCAAACTCATTATATACCACTAATTAAATCCTCTACATTTTCTGTAGGTCCCTGTAAGCCTGTAGAACCTCCTCGGGGCCAATTGAACATCATTTGTTCCTGCTTTCTGAGCTTTAATGAACGCTCGCTGCTCTCCTCGTGTAAACACAGTGGAGTTTCGCGTCGGTCCGCCCACTCAGCGCTATGTCTCTGTAATTTAATTTGCCTCACCGCGAGGCAATCAGATCTGCTGTCCTTCATTAGCAGAGGGAGCTTGTTGGTGTGCGGCGCTCCCTTTTTGTTTGAATAAAAAAACAAATAGAAGATTTTCTGGAGCCGGAGGCGGCAGACGCAACGATGCGCCGCCATCTTCCTGCCAAATGGAGACGAAAGATGAGAGAGAGTTGTTGTTGAGTTTCAGATACGTTCATTGAGCTCAGAGGATGAAGCAACTTCTCCCATCATCCTCTGCTTCCAGGTGTCGAGATCACAGTCAAGTGTGTAGAGAGAATCCCCATCCATTGATGATATAATACTGTTATTTAGCTGATTATTTACACCTGAAAGGCTCTTAATTGATGATTTCTTGTCCCTAAAATCAATGAATAATCGTTATCTCAACATTGAAAATAAACATGCATATTGTTTTGTCCGTAATGGTGCAGCTCTAGTTGCAGCTGTGTGTTTCCTCGTGAGTCCGAGAGGCGACGCTCCGACGATCTGACCTGGCGAGCAGCTCCTTCCTCTGCCGTCCACATTTAAAGCTACGAGTTCCCCACCGGAGGAGAAGCTCTTCAGACGGGGCACAGAGAGGAGGGAGGGTATTTTTTTGTGGAGTCGGCAGCTTGACAGACTTCATTATTCAGAGAGCCGCACAACCAACCAGAACTCAGAGAGGAGACAGTGAGCCGGGGAACTCTCTAGCTCTGACATGCAGACCGCGAGTTGCAGCTGCTTTACTGCTGTAATCCGATTCCTCAAATGTCATATGAGACCTGATTTCAGGGGATTCACAAAAAAAGGATTTCTCCTGGAGAAGTGCACAGAAAAATATTTGAATGTTAAAAGGAAAATAGTTTTATCAACCGCTGTTTCGAAGCGGAAAGATGAACTGTGAAGCTGAAGTAAAGAATAAAAGGCTCGGTTTACAGGTGAGCTTTTGATCAGCGTGCACGTGAACAGACGCTGCTGCAGAAAACAGTAGAACTCTCACAACTGAAGCCACCTGAAGGTTTTCAATCAGTGGTGGGCCGTCAGGGCCAGCTAAGCCTTCTCTGCTGGCCTAAACAGAATCACAAAGTTATAGCTATTTTATAATTTAATAATTTAATAATAATAAAGATTCAGCCCCTATTTCTCTATGCTATGCTATGCTAACCTGAGGACGCCGAACGTTCGGAACGCCGAACGTTTTGAACCCGGAACAATAACAAAAAACAGCTGGGGCCGGCGTTCCGAACATGCCGGCGTTCCGAGCGTTCCGAACGTTGGGAACGTTCGGAACGCCGGCCCCAGCTGTTTTTTGTTATTGTTCCGGGTTCAAAAGGTCACACATCCCGTTGTCTGTTACATCTGAATCAGAATCAGAATCAGCTTTATTGGCCATGTATGCGTACGCATACATGGCAGACTAGAGATACAATATATCTCCGGTTTCCACTCCGCTCTCAATGTACATACAATACACTATTTTACAATAAACAAGGAAAAACATATAAGAATATAAAAGGGCAGCAAAAAAGTAGAACAGATGTAGTATAAATAAGTATAAATATATCCCAAAAAAAGTGTATATATATATAATACAGTAGTGCAAACAGAGGTAGTAGTGCAATATTATTTATTGTTCATGAGAGTGACGGCCAGTGGAAAGAAGCTGTTCCTGTGTCTGGTGGTTTTGGCGGGTCTGCAGTGATCTTTCACTGAACCCAGTCCACCGAAAACATTATATTTCCCACAATTTAAGCTTCTGCATTTTCCAAATGCACTAGTATTATACAAACGTATTGTTGGGTTCGTAAGCCTCGTACCAAACGGTTTAATACGAATACGTGTATTATTACACCAATAGAAACAAATAACCGTAGCTCACAGCACAGAAGGCCCAGGTATAAAATGCACGGCCCGCCACTGTTTTCAATAGATAGTTAATCAGACAATCAGCCTTTATGGACAAACAGAGAACTGAGAGAAGATGAGGGGCTGCGTCTTCAAAAATCAGCTGCTCTTGAATGAGGTTTGGATGGTGCGGTGATAAAGAGGCTTTTGAAAACTACTCCACTTCAATCGGTCCCTGTGAAGAGTGACAGACGGAGAAGAGGGTGCTCGTGGGTAACAATTATTCAATCAACACACACAAACTGGCGGTGATTTTAATAACAGCCAGCGCGTCCTCATTAGAGGATGGTGTGTTTTATTATGTTATTAGAAGCTCTTATGATCTTTGATTGGAACTAAACACACAGCGGGAGGAAGGACTCTGACGACTTTGGAGCATCCTGGCATGTGAATATGAACAGTCTATGAAGATTTCAGAAACCCTGGACTAATCTTTATCCTGTAAACCTTCATATTCTACCAGGAGAACCCTGATAGCAGCGGTGGTTAGTCAACTCATCCTCATTCAACGGCTCTCATGACACCTACGAAGAAGTTACCCCTTGTTGTTTGTGTGTCTTCCTACAGAAGGCCTGCAAACAGTCTTTTTTTAAATAAACCTAATTTGTACAGGAAACTACTTGGTTAGGTTCAGGAAAAGATCACGTTTGTGGGTTAAAATAAATGGTGTTAAACTAATTCCTGAAGTTAAGTGACAAATAAATCAACATTGTCTTTTTGCTTCACACGCATCACGAACAGTGTCCTGAGTGAAATACCAGTTTTCATTTGACTCATCAACCTCAACGCCCCGTCTGGGTTTTTGAGGTCTTACTTCCTGGTCCGGGGTGATGTGGACTACACACAAACTGATTTAGTGAGATATACAAAGAACAGCCCGGGGTAGAAGTACTTTTTTCTCATAGATCCCCCTCTGCCACGCTTTATTTATCTACAGAACAATAGCAAAAACAACTAAAAAGTTGTCCGACACACATATCGCTTAGCTGTTGTAAAGAATACTGCACAGCGCTTTTAGTTGTGTAGCTGCTGCTTGGCACTGAAACAAAGTGGAGAGAGATGAAGAGAGTCGCAGCTTCTTTGCCTGCTTGCTTTATTTTTAGTGGACTGTAAAGAGAGCTTCCATTTTCCTTCTTTTCCTAGCAATCTGTTTATTCACTCACACTAAGGGGGATCGACTGAAAGTATGAGTTATTTTACATTTTAATAAACAGTATTTTTAAGGGGCTGTTATAAAATGGGTCGCTCAAATCGAGCGATCTGATTGGTCCACAGCCGTTATATAATCCCCACATACTACTGCAAATTACTTTTGCCCTTTTAGTATCACTACGCGCCTGAGAATACGATAGTAAAAGATGTGTGTTTGACAAAGTTGACCAAGACGTGTAAACAAGCACGATGGCAGCAGAAACACGCAAACCGCTGCCTCCAGCACCACCGTTCAGAAACCACATCTGATCTCGACACCAGAGACACTTTGACCGTAAGTGGCCACAAGTGTGAAACTCCTCTTCAGAACTGTTGGCAACCAAAACTCAGAGACTGGAGAAAGAGGAGCAACATCGTCCTCACCGCGCCGAGCGACACACCTCCACCTCTCAAATAGAGACAAACCTTTGATAACAACCTGATATCATGGTCATCCGACTGACGCTGGACATTTTCTCACTGGTTGCATAATAGATGGCAACAAACAAATGATGGATATGGTCAATTAATGAAACCAAAGAGACGCTACCCTGTGATGAAAAAACATGGCTGTGATATAATCGACCTATCGTCAACTATTGCTTGAATATTCAAACCAAAATAGGTTCCATCTCATGATGTACTGCCACATAAACAGGCGACGTCAAGGTCTGAAATGGTAGCATTACTTTCTCAATGTGATGTGATGTATACAGGAGATCGTCACGCATTCTCACCGTGGTGGTCTTGACTCGGCCTCCCGGTTGCGTGCAGGTCCAGCCCGACTGATTGACCAGGAGATCGCAACCTTCGTCGTCCAGACACGGCGACATCTCGCACCACTGTCGGGTCCACACGATACGAACTGAGGAGGAGGAGGAGAGACGGGTGAGTTCATTTGTTTCATCATCATGTTTCATTCTCAATTACTGTCTTTTAAATCCACAGATTTATGGAACAGTCTTGGATATTTGTAAGTATTTAATCAATAACAGGTCATTTGTGTTCCTGTGGGATGTGAGGTCATCTACACACACATGATGTTTCACTTCAGGGAGGAGAAAGGAAGTATCACAAAGAAAATCTAATTAAATATTTTAGGGAATACATTAGATAAAGGTTGTAATACTTGGTGAGAGGAATGTTTTCATTCTATTCCATAATACAGTATATTCTTATAAAAGTACAGCAAAAGTACTTTTGTTGTATACAACTTGAAATGTTACTGAAACTACTTTCTTTTGAAAGTACATCATCTACATTATATTTTAAAGTATGCTTTTATGCTAAAAACATTACAACGTTAGAAGTCATTTATACAACAATACATCACTTAACGTACTTTTTTTAATATCATGACTATTCTCAATTTATAACCTTTTTAATCTTTGTTCTAACGTAAGAACCTTTTCTTGCAAATCCTGACTTCTTTCTCCACTATCAAATTTTTATTCTCATTAGATTATCATCATTGTCATTAGACACTTTTCTTAAAATTACAATATTTTAGTTCAAAATATTCCATCTTTATTCTTTAAATCTCCAAAGGAAATGGAGAAGAGCAAACACAGAGAACCAAACAAAACTCAGTCCAACATCAGAGGACTGATTCTGTTTACTGTACACACCTCCTCTTCATCACACTCGGCTATTTATAAAGAAATAGGACATTCTCACAATCACATTTGCATATCATGGCTCCCTGATTAGCCCACTGAGAGAGGGGAGGGGGTGATGAAGAGGAGGAAGAGGAGGAGGAGCGTGTTTGAGCGCTTTAATTGAGCAGGAAACAAGAAATAAACAGAATCACAGGATGTTCAGTGGGGTAAGAGGCTGAGATAACCTCACTTTTAGTTCTTTTAGTTCCCATAATGCAACCTGATGTCGTCTCTTCATCAGACCAGCATCAGTTAGTCATATGTTGTGACTCTAACGTATGACACACAATAAAATTAAGAATATGCAACCACTTTATTCTGCAGAATATGGAACAAATTAACAGTATGTGCATCTCATTAAAGATGGCCGCTGGTCCCAGAGGGGAAAACGATACACAATGATACACAATGGAGAACATAAAGGGATGTTCCTCATTATGAAGGAAGCTTCAAACAGAACAACATGAATCAGAGAAACATTTCTTGAAACAAATGCGTGTGATTAATGAAGCTACTGAGATCGGTCTTCTCATTAGATTATCATAATTGACATTATAATCAAATGTCTCTCAAATACCTAACATGTATATATTCATAATATATATAATATTTAAAGAATTATGTAACTCACAGTAACTCATAAAGATGAGCTTGTTTAGTTGACCATTGTGCAAATTGAATTCAAAAGTTAATAAGTTGTAAAAAAAAAAAAGATCTGTTAATCAAGACTTATTCAAAGATTTCCACACATATGACATGAATCAATATTTTAGCAAAAAAGCTGCAGGAAGAGAAGATTTTACCAAGTGTTTGCACATGTATGCATATTCTAATAAAAAGTAACACGATATGAAACAAAGCAACGCGACGTAACACATAACGCATAAATACGCCATTCAACAGGTATTAGTGAAGTAAATCTCAAAATATACAAGACACTCACACACTAAGAGCTTAGTCATAGACTGGAGCGAAAGGTTATGACTTTAACCCGCTTTATGTTCATAACACATGACATAAAGCAACATCTGTGGAAAGCCACACACACACAGTCCGTCCATCGGCGTCAGATGATCCTGCGTCTCGCCTCGCTCTCTCATTTGAAAATCAACTCTTCACTCTGAGGGATTTCCTTCTGTTTGGGCGACACTTTGATGACCCAACCAGACTAGCTTTCATTCCCGGCACTAAATCAGCCTCAGCGAGCCCGGGGAAAGATGAAGAAAATGAGAGTCTGTACAGGCCTGTAATACATAACCAGGTAATCAGTTCTCCCTTTGGAGCAGCGGAGCAGTGGTGTGATTGTGATAGCCCGTTAGCCCCCAATTACCAAACCAATTTCCTACTGAACAGCAGCAGCTCCTCTCATCCGTGACACTTAATTAAATTCTCATATTGCTCAAACCTTTATCATGATGGAGAGAGAGATCCTCCAGGGTCAAGAAATCTTCAACTGCTACTTTTATGTAAGGGTCATTTTTAGAATCTTAAGATTCTAAATTACAAATGACATAAAGGTCATGTTGAAGGGATATTCCAACATTTAGGTAAATCCAGAGCCAGATAAGATGGATATCAGTTTCATGTCTGTACGTTTAGTACATCGATAAGTTTTATTTCATTGCTGTTGTCTGCTGGCTTTGAGGAGAACATATTAGTTGTATGATTTGTACATGAATAAATTATAATAATTGTCCAAATCCCTGTTTTACTCACTACGTCACATAACACTGAGCTCTCAAAGGAGCAATAAATAAGCGTGTCCACCCGGTTGTCATGTTACCATCACTGCTGATTGGAGTTGGAGCTGATCAATACTTTTGACTACTCTAAAGTCATTTGTCACCTTTTCCCAGTAAAGACAAGAGCCAGATTTTAGAGGGTGTTAGTGGGTTTTTTGTCCAGTGGGAAAGAGGCTTAACATGAAGGTAACTGGACTTTCTTAGCTATCTTTTTCTTGTCCCTCTTGGGAAACATTATCCATCAAGCACCAGGCATCATTGATACAAACACAGAGTCCGCCACCTCTTGTCAAGGTGGCGACCTCCGGCGAAGCCAATGCGGAAGTGCCTTAAACTTGTGTTCTCTCTACTGGCCAAAATCCAAGATGACGACGGCCAAAATCACAAACTCGAGTGTCCCTCCTGCTCCGTGTCGTCCTGCTCAGGCTTGTCTCTTATGGACACATGTCCCCTCCTGCCTCCCTGTGGTGCAGCACTGAGTGTGCTCAGATTTTCCCGCCTTGAAACTCACCGAAAGGTGAGCAGAGCGGCGGGAAACGGCAGCACCCCGTCTGTTCCTGAGAGGAACGACGTGTAATCACAGCTCCTCCGTCTTCCTGCTGAGCACGAGGACGGGGGCCGACAGCGGCCGCCCCGTTTGTTTATTCATCTCTTTCCTTTAGTTTCCGAGGACGCCACCGCTGAGTGAGCACTACAGCGCCTCTCTCCACAACGCCATTACCTCAGCGGCGTCTTATCAGACGGCTCACTGTGAGGCTGTAAATGCTGCTGTTTCCTGAAATCACCTGGAAGCGTTCAGGGGGAACGTATCAAGGCACACAGAGGATCTGATAAAAATGTATTTAATATCTAAGGTCACCGTCACAAAATCAGTGACTGTTGATATAAATCGCAGGTACAAAAGTTTGACTGTGTCCAGTCAGATGTCTGAGAGAACTACTCATATGTCTAAATGGTCTTTCGTGCTTTTATCTTGTAGAAAGTTGTCTTTACTAATAGATGTTATTTAGTTTAGTACATGGAGAACAAAACGCTGTAACGGTTCAACCAGACTCACAACGGAAAGAGGCAAAGATCCTCTGAGCAACAGAAGAGAAGAAATTCAACCTGGAAGCTTCCTGTTTCTGTTTCAGTGTCAAGAGTTTCACAATAAAAGCAGCCTGGAACAAGCTGTAATTAACAGACAACGTGTTGCTTCATCAAAGCTCTTCTTCAAACTTCAGCATAGAAGCAGAAGGTTAGTCTAGATTTATCTCTACTGGACTATCAGCTCAACTAATCTCAGTTCAAACCTCTTCAATCAGAGACATTAACTCAATATTTAGAGTTCAATAAAGATCGAGGCTCACTGGAGGTTTTGTGAACTGGAAACTAATTCAACATCCAGTTTATCCAAGCATCTCAGCATCCTGTTGCGTGCCTGTGGATTATTTAATTTTAGTTGTTCACACCCCGCACCCCGACCCGACTCTTTTTAAGTCATCGGCCGGATGAATTAAAAAGGCCACCAGGCTTCGTCTCCGGTACTCCATTTAAACAACGGAACGACTTTGCTATTATTGTCTTCATGAGAGATGAGGACAAACATTCTAACTTCAAGGATTTTCCTTTTTATCGAAATGAAAACGAAATTGCGAAACAATCACATCAAACAAATTACAGCAATAGCCATAAAAAATGAATTTGGTGATATCTAGGATATAAACAAATGAATAAATAAAGAGACTGTGGCTGTTTCAACTTATGAAAGAAGAGACCTGGTTGTGTTCAGACTGTGTCTATTGATCTCGACTGCATTGAAGTACACACACACACACACACACACACACACACGCACACACACACACACACGCACCCACACACACACACACACACACGCACTACATACAACAAACAGCATTGTCTGAGAATAATTCACAATCCCTGTCCAATTAGCATTTCTTATTTCATGGGCTTTTTTGGGTTATTGCATATAATTAAAGAACAAACAAAAGGAAAACAACAATATACTCTGATTTGGACGTTGATTACCATGGCAACAACATTTCTAAGCATATGTTTCAGTCTTCGTGGGAACTTTAAGGAAATGGAAGTTTAAATCTTCTTCTTCTGGAGACAAAACTGTTTCAAATGTGAATAATATGGTTCTCACTGAAGGAGGGAAGAAAGACATCTACAGTCAAAAGCTGATTCCACAATATTTGAACGGTAGTGTAGGCTTTGTTATATTATATTATATACTATTGTTATTATTACATTCAGGAAACGCTTCCTTTGTTTGTGGACCCATAAAAAGAAAAGTGCAGAAGCAGGTGTTGAGTGTAGAAGAGAGTGAGAAACTTTCCCGGTAACAAGCGTTGTGTCGTGGAGACGCAGTGGATTAATCTCAGGTATCAGTGAACACCTGAACACCTGCGAGCGCTGCATCACTGCGCTGATTAATGAGCGACCGCAGCGCAGATCAATCCGCCGCCGCTCAGCACTGTTCATTTATCCGAAAAGAGAGGCGGCCATTTTGTAATCGCTTCATTCATCAAAGACGGCGTCCAGGAAGAGGGTCGCTGCTTCGCTCCCCCGAGAGGAACCAACGAAAAGAGGCGAAGGACAAACAGATGGAAGGAAATAAAAACTGTGTTACAGTCTGAACAGGAAGTCGCTACAGAAACCATTATTCCTGTTTTTAAGAACAGACACAAAATCATCCTTTTTATTCTCCTTTTTCCTGCTTTTATTTCACCTTCCGTCCGTTTAATCAACTCTACTTGTTGCTTGTCCTCTTTGTCCTCTCCGTAGAGTCTGCTTTACTGCAGTCGTTTTACTGCAGTATCGGCAGAAGTATACCGCATTGTAAAAAATGATGTTTTCTCTTAATTATGATGTTCAGACTTAATCATTAAAATACAGCTTTCATAGGAGGATAAGTATCTTAAATGAATGAGATAAAGGTCTCGTTAGATACGCATCTCACAATCACAAAGACGCAATAATGATGTCATAATTACAAGACAAACACGTCCTGATTAAAAGATAACAAGATCATAAATATGAGCTCTTCACGGCATCATTTCCTCATAATTCCTAAATAGTTCAGATTTCATTTTCACAAAATAAAAGTTAATGTAATTATGTGACACATATCATGATAATGAAATATGCAAAGTTACATCACGCTTAACGATGAATATAATAATTATGAAGTCATAAATACGAGAGGAAAAAAACGATTTTTCTATTTTGGTGAAAAGATATTTTCTGCCTCCGCAATATTCTTTCACTCTTTCACATTTCCAACACATTTTCTTTTTCTCTCTTCTGTCCCTGAACACACCACCGTCTCTGTCCTTTTCAGTTCGTCTCCACCTGATGAGAAACACAACATGTCTCGTGTTGTTTGTTTGTTTCACTACACAAGCTCTGAGCTTTGAGGCCCTTTTCTTTTATTCATTGCTGTCAATCTGATTCCATTAATGTCTAAAACTAAACAGCAGCAGGTTCTTTTCCGACATCTTTTCATTTCACTGCTCAGAGGAGGTGAACAAGAAGCATCTGTGTGGTCATTTCTCAGGATTCAGGTCCAGCTTAGATACTTTGTAAACCAGAGTCAACAACATTGTTTTTTCCACCCTGATGACGCTTCTATAGCTGCAAACATGTTTGTTTCTTCTGGGTCATTACTCCGCTCAGTGTGACTACCTGTGATGCATGCTGGGATTATCCCTCCACACAGGAACCAGGACTCAGACTAAAGTCAGCGACTGCAGTCTGATCGGTCGGAGCTGCTTCTGGTGCGTTTCAGCAGCAAAACAACAGAAAGCAAAGCGAGCGACACAAACCTCAGAAACAAACTGGCAGAAATACCAACAACGTGCAGCTGAAAGGTCACGGAGATCCAAGCGAAGCGGCTGCTGAGGTCTGAGTTTTATTCGAGACTTTCTGAAACTCCCGCACTGCAAAAATATGTCAAAAGCTGGTTTGTCAATTTTTTTAAATTGTTTTAAAGAGGCAAAAACTTCATCACAGAGGTGATGTACATCTTGAACATACTGATATAAATATACTACACATATCTACAAAGTATAATTAAAATAGAATACAAGAAAATAAAAATGAAAATAATTAAATAAAGGGGGGTGTGAAGTACAAATGAAGCAGTAATGCATTAATAAACACATGTTACACTGTTCCAAATTTGAAGCAATTAATACATTTTAAGATGTATTTTGTGACTTTCACTTGTAATAACAATAACTACTTGTGTTGGACAACATTCTGTCCCAGCAATAATTGCGACAAATGATATTATTGTCATTTGAAGATTATTTTATGTTATATGATAATACAATGGCATGATAACGCACTCTCAGGCTCTGTTAGCAAACATGTGTCTGCGCAATGTCCAAGTCTTATAACGGTGGGGAACAATCTGCTGTGTATTCTGGCATCATGTTGGCTAAAATGTTAAAACTAAAACAAACAACAACGAGGTCAGCAAAAATGATCAAGGTAAGGTCCATATATATCGTACAATAAGTGGAAAATGTAAAAATGAATGAAGTCATGTCCATACATCGTACGATAAGTCGTACGGTAATTATGGTGAGTGGCCTGTTTGTGATATTGCCTGTTCTGAATACTTCTTCCTACACTGTGTACATGATGCTAATGATCCTTAACCTTCTTTATATGTTTGGTTCTGTTTATTGATATTTCTCTACTTGCACCTTTTTGGGTATTTTATATTCTTCCTCTTTCCTTCCTTGTACTGCAACTGCTGCACAACAATTTCCATTGGGATGAATAAAGTTCCATCTCATCTGACAGATCCGGCGACACTGTTGTTTTGTTTTGGCTGTTTTGACTCGTCTTGTGTCCCCTTGGATTGAATAAGGTTTTTATTTGACCTGAAATACACTAGTTTGTCTCCGCAAAACACTGAAGAGACTTTTGAGTTCATGCTACTTGAGATTTGCAACAGAAAACACAAAGTGACATAAATACCAACACGCAGCTCTGTAAAGGTCACAGAGAGACTCAGGTAAAGTTTGCACAGAAGTACAAGTCTTCCTGCTGGACAGTTACAATGATTTGCGTGAACATTTTTCTACCTCCAAAGGGGGGGAATCCGCTCCTCGGCTGTTGAAAGTTAAAGTCTAACGTCTCTTGGCTCCTGGTCATCCATAGCGATGAGGAAGTCACTGAGAGTTTTTTTTTTGAGAAATAAACAGGAAAAAACAGGAAGCTGCTGATGAGTCGCTGAGCTCTGAAAGCAGGTTGCAGCGATCAGCAGCTTCGAGTCTGAAAATATCCTCCCGGAGCAGCAGAGCACGTTCAAACAGCTCTGGTCACCGACGGCACAAACTTTAACCAGTTCAGCTCCAACATCTGTCCCCAACATCTTGACGAGCTACAGGCACACACGGTGTCTCGGCAGATCCATCAATAAATAATATGAATATAAAGGGTTTAACGTGTTTTAAACAGTTAAAGGGATAGTTTGGATGTTTTGAAGTGGGGTTGTTTGAGGTACATAGTCAGTGTGTTATCTACAGAAGGTGGCGGTCGGCACGCCCCCAGTTTGGAGAAGCAGACAGGAGTACCAAGCAATGTACTACCGTGTACAACAGTCAACAGACTATTTTTGCCAGTTTACCTTACGGTGAGACAACTATACAGTAATCCATCTATGGTCTCCCCAAAGCCACCAGACTCCAATGAAAAAAACTGTCATTTTACGTTGCTGAACTACCAAGCTTCCTTGATGGGTTAGTTTGTTCGCATTATTGTGCGACTTTGGTTAGTTCAGATTCACCAACGTCAAGCGGACGTTTGAGTACAAGTAGACATATGGGCCAAATTTGAAGACATTTCCTCAAAGTGTTCCTGAGAATGTGACGGATGTGAGGTCACGGTAACCTTCACCAGTGAACCCGTTCGTCATTCAGTCCAGGCGGACGTTTGTGCCCAGTTTAAATACAAAACAACCTTGCTGGCATTCATGAGATTCATGAGAAAGGACCAGAAGGAAGGACGGCCCTAAAACCTAGTCCCTCCGGCGTCGGCTGGCACTGGGGCACAAGAATCCACCTTCCACCATCTCCAAAGCTGTTTGACAACATGTTGTAACCCAAAGCTGTATCCATCCTGTAGGCTGACAGAAAAGTTTGGACAGAACCAAGAGCGGTTCATTTAACAAGATGAAGTATTTTTACATTACAGTCATTTAGCAGACGCTTTTATCCAAAGCGACTTACAATTCGGAGTCTATCACATTTCTACATCGTAGGCACAGCTACGGGAACAATTTTGGGGTTAAGTGTCTTGGTCAAGGACACATCGACATGCGACTAGCGGAGCCGGGGTTCGAACCGCCAACCCTCTGATTGAAAGACGGCCCTGCTATCCACTTATGCTATCCAATTTTTCTGCTGATTCGGTGAAAAGAATCTTCGTTAAATCTTGTCAAATCTTGAAAATGATATTTTTAAGACGGTTTGTCCTCACTGTAATAGTCCTAAAGGAAATCGATGCTGATGCGAAGAAAATCTATCATCTGAGGACAAATCTGAGGGAGAAAACATGTGAAGTTCTTTTTCGACTGGAGCTTAATAGGAGGAGAAAGCAGCAGGCGAGACTGCAGAGGTTCAGCTAAACAACTGTCCCACAGTCTCTGGAAATCACCGTGAGAGCCTGTAAAGATCCCCGCAGAGCAGAACGAGTCCCTCCAGCTGTTGTCGTTGTCTCCAGATGGCGGTCACAGAAACAGAAAGAGAGAGGAGGAGACCGCCGCTGATGAAATGCAATGCAACTCTGGGCTGTCCCCCATCTGGGCTTTGACTTTCTGAACCTTGCGGTCCAGATGAAGAGATTTGGGGGATTTAGAGGGAAGCTGCAGATATCTGTGTGTAAGTTTCCTTCATGACAAAAGTTTAGCCTCAAGAGAAGATTCTGCTGACTTGCAATATCTTAACTCACTAAAATCTCTGAAAATACACTCAATCAATTCTTAATTTCCTCCGAAACACACACCAAACACTTAAGGGGACTCACGACAGGGAAATAATAATGAAAAATTAGAATTTAATATCGTCATGAAACTTAATTAATTTGGACAATTATTGCAAATTATTTTTGCATTGCAAGTAGAAAGGTTTTTATACAGGCAATGTTGGATATATCTTCCTATCACTCCATAAGCAGAAAATATCGCCCTCAGCCATTTAAAAAAATATGTTTTCTCCATGTTTTAAGGAACAAAATGTTGTATAAATCAGGCAATGAAGGATTTATGAACAAACCCCTGTAAAAACCTTCAGAATATACATAGAGAGGAATGAAAGTGGAATGTTTTGGTGAATGTAAGAGCTGCTGAAGTGGAGATTTCTGGATCAGAGTCTGAGAATTAACTCATTTAGAGAAAACAGCTTTAAAGAGATGTAATTTTTTAAAAGAGTCGACCCCTGATGGTCATTAGAAAGAATGCAGGTTTAAGCAACTTCCGCATTCACTTTTAAGATCTAAAGGCTGCCGCCTGTTTCCAACCGACAGTCAACATTGTTTCCCAACGATGACAAAGTAACAATTTTAACCCAAACCAGCCGTGAGACATTGTGTCATACATGCACAAAACAAGATATTTAGTCATTCATTTGAATGGCTAGTTGTTGGCAGCAGGCTGCGTCTTACCGTCGACGCAGGCCGGTCGGGCTCGTGCCGTCCCGGCGATCTGTCCCTTCCTGCAGGCGCAGCGGGCCGTCTGTCGGGCGATGGTCCTCCTCGGCTGGCTGCTGTCTCGGTCCAGATTGACGATCTCGCAGGTCCCCGCCGCCAGCTGACCTGAGGAAGGAACGCAAGTCCATCAAGTAAACAAACATTTGAAGTGTTTTTGTTTTGATGACAAGAGTTCTATATTCACTCACAAAACATTTTGTAAATTGCAATGTTTCCTTTTATTTTTTCTGATACAGTTGAACTCACTTTGCAGAGGCTTCAGCGTCGTTACAGGTGGTGAGTAATACAGACTAGATCAGAGAATATAATCCATGGAAATAACACTGGAGTAGAACGAACATTCCCATTCAAATCGACGTTGCAGGATGGTCAGAGCGGCGTCCATTTTTTTGTGTGCTGTTGTCGTTGCGACCGTTGGATAAACTAAACTGCCCGAAAAGTCACGGACTGACTGAGGTGAGATTTTGCCGTGACGACTAAAAGGAGCAGTGGAGCAGTAACGTCTTTTCACAGCGTAGGAAAGCACATCGCTATAACCAGATGAGTGACAACTTTGTTCTGCAACCAGTGTAACACTGTAACCAGTGTAGCATTAAAGCACGGTGGAATTAGCAAGCTACAGCAGGCTAGTTAGCTAGCTTCCTAATTCCACCGTGCTTTACTGATACACTGGTTACAATAAAGGAGCTGAACAGCGGGCTGCTGGCCAGCTGCAGCGCTGGATCTAACTCCCCGTCGCTCTGGAGAAGGACAAGCTAGTCACCTCGCTAACAAGCCTTCCATCCGTCTCCGCGGCTGCAACAAACGTCATTTTCATTTATACTAGTCAAATGACCACGGAAAACAGACCAATGTCTGTTGTACAAAAGTTAATCTTTAGCTGAATCACTGCTCACTTGAATTTATTATCTGGCGATGATGGAATTTCCCAAATAAAGGCATATCTTGCAATTAGCAGGTATTTTAAAAAATACTGTTTTCCTGCTGTTTTCTTAACAGGCCAAGTATTATATTTTGTTAACTGCTTCATTAGTGTCACAAGTGACGAACTGCTGCAGTTTGAAACCAATTCACAGACTGACTGGAAGTTGAATATTATTTATTCTATTTCTTCAGAATAGACAAAAAATGATCATTGCTGCAAAGTGGTTGATTCTGACATTGGGTAAACAGTCTGCAGCCTCAGCCTCCACCAGCTGACACATTACTGTTAAAGGCTGCAACTCTCCTCTGATAAAAGTTATAAAAGTGAGACGGGAAGAAGAATCCCTCTTCAATTCTGCTGCTGCGACGCTGAAAACGAGCTTCAAATTACCAGTTCGGTATTTTGACTGACGGCTGCTGAACGTCTGAACCGACTCGCGGCTGATTGTTTCCTGTCAGTCAGTCTGTCACTCAGCTCATCCTCACACACTCATCCGACATTTTTACAGAAAAGATACCACAGCAACTACAGAAACAGAATCCTGCTCTCTGATTGGCTGACAGGCCTCTGTTAAGGGAAGACACCTCAGGTGAATGGGGCAAAATTCTGAAAACGTCCTCAGTTCATTACTTACATTAAGACAATTGTTTTTTTCTTTCACAACTTTTCTGAAATTGTAAGTTTAAGTTTAAATATGCAAATGAAGCATTATCATATCAAATATGTGCTAAATTGCATACATCTAGTACAGGAATCTGAGTATAGATACAGCCAGGTTCATTTTGCTGACATATAGAGTGAAAGGATTTTACAGAGGGAATTTTGGGAATCACTCCGCAAATCAGAAAATAGTGACGCCTAAAAGTGCATTTTGGATGTTTTCTCTCCACTAGTCTGAAAGAAGACCAAAATAACCCAAACTCTCAAAATGTACCAATGCATGAAAAATAATGTTTGTGCCTGCAGTGACTTAGAGTTGTATGTGTACCTCAAACATTCTTTATATCAGAACCCAAGTTTTATTAAACTGCAGCAAACCATAACAGCATTAACACTGTTTATAGACGTGCCTCTTCAAAGACGTCTGGAACCACGGCGATGATCTAAATCTTTACAAGGATCTGTAACATCATCAGGGGCTTTTAATACCTCTTAAACTCCATGAAGGACAGCCAAAAATATCATCAGTGGCCCTGAAACCTCTTCCAAGACAGCTAACAGCTTTTCATGGAACTCTACAACCTCATCCGGGAAATCTGAAACCTCCCCAAGAACCTCTTCATGGGCATTAAAACCCGGCCTAACAAGCCAACATTAAGTTCTTACTCTGGTGCGGTTTGTCTGGGCAGTTGTGAACGCAGTAATTGTACTCTGGTGGTCCACAACAACCAGTCCGAGATCATTTGCAAGAGGTGGACTTGGACTGTTTCCAGGCGAACACGACTGCGCTTTGACTGCAGACGTCCAATGTTTGCTTTACAAAAACTTCAACAGCAATACTTCAAAACCTCTGATCCCTTCATGAAAGTAGCAACTCTCGAGGTCAAATAGATAAATTGGCTCCTTCGTACGCGCACCTCAGCAAATGAATTGTTTGATTTGGTCCGCTTTAATTTGTGAACAGTGAAAGCAAATCAGACAAAATAGAAAAAGAACCAGAAGTATCAATTTCACCCTGATTTGGACTAGCCAAACAAACTGACAATGGCTTGGGAAAATCCCTAAAAGGATTTCACAAACCTCCATCTCTGGCACCTTCTGAGGGAAGCCTGGAACCTTTTCAATGCCTCTTTAACCTCCTCGAGTACAGATAAATCCTCCTCAAGGACCACTGAAATCTCTTTGAAGACAGCTAAAACATTTGCCATGAATGATAATAGCTCCTTGTGACCTTTCTACCTTTCTTAAAGACCCCTGAATTCTTTTCAATACTTCTTAAAACACCTCAAGAATAGCTTGAACCTCCTCCAGGACCTCTACACCAGAACACCTGGAAAATGCCTCTTAAAACCGCAAATGTGGAAAAAAAAGTCAGCGGATCACGAGAGTCGGATTTAACCCCTTTGAGCCATAAATCTCTGCACTTGATGTCAAATCAATCTATTCAATAGCTGTTGAGTTATTTAAGTGTGGACCAAAGTGGTTTGAAGAATAACTTTGGACTCGGAACTGAAGCTAAACATCTGGCTCTATTTCTGCCATTAAAATGAACTTCATAAATGAATGGAAGGAATCATTGAAGTCTGAAGGTATCGATAATGAAAAATCTCAGCTGAGGCAGAGGACGGATGATGTAGGGGTGAATGTTGGGTGAATCAGAGGGGACAGAAGCTGTATTTGGTCGCCGTGGGGACGGCAGAAGCCCCCCCTGCATGCTGATGAGCTGTCATCAATAGAGCCATGGACCGTGGCCCTCTTCAGAAAGGACCAGGACCTCAGAATCAGGAGAACAGAGGGAGCAGTTCTTCAGAAAGACGGAGGGCAGCGAGGGTCAGAGCAGGAAAAACAACATCAACAGCTCGTTTAGTCTGAGAAGCACAAAACTACTAAAAAGGTTCAACAGACTTCCATGAAGCAGTGATGTAGGTAGAGACACTTGAGAGACCGCTACAACCTGCAAGTTGACGGTGACATGATACCAAGGAGGTGACCAATGGCGTTGATAGTCTACCTTTACTTTTAAAAGTCATTGGAGAAGCTGACCAGACAACTGTCCAGGAAACTCAAGAAATACTTTCCCAGCAAAGAGAAAAGTATGTTTTGCTGAACAATCAACAAAAGTTTTTTTTTAATCTCCCTTTAGGTTTGTGTGATTAAATGTGATTAAAATATCATCAATGTAATTAAATGTACAAAAGGACACTTTTTTCTTAACCTGACCTTTTTGTCCATTGACAAGTCCAATAAAGTTTATTTGAATAAGATGAACATGTCAGCACCAGGCAGCAACCTCCTGTTCTACCGTGTGAAGCCAATGCAAGTGTCTTCAAAGTTGCATTCTCTCTAATGTCCACCAGGGGGCGACTCCTCTGGTTGTATAGAAGTCTATGAGAAAATGACTCTACTTCTCTCTTGATTTATTACCTCAGTAAACATTGTAAACATGAGTTTATGGTCTCAATCTCTAGTTTCAAGTCTTCTTCAATACAGCATGATGTTCATTTAGTAACTTATGGTCCATTTAGAGTCACACAGACCATAAAGCAGGGGATGCTTTAGGGGCGGGGCTACACGGTGATTGACAGGTCGCTACCAGAGACGTATACGGAGTCTCTACATCACTCTTCTGCATGCTGACTCAGGCTCAGCATGCATCATCATATTGATGTGCATGCAGAAATTTGTGTTGAAAAGCTTGTTGACATACAGGTTGAGAACACAAACAATTTCCAAATGCATAAAACAATTTTAGCCCTAACTAGTGAATCCAGTGCTGCATCAGTGGTGGATGTATGTATTTACTCAGAAAGTAACAATTTGAGAGAAATATTGTACGTATTACTCTTATTTATTTATTTGAAAGCTTTGATTGGTTGGAAACATATGAAGGTGTCACTTTGGGCTCTGGGTAAATGTGCCGGCATTTTTTACTTTTCATTTTTAACAAAATTAATAAAATGAGCTCCACCTCAACCAACTACAACAGTCAAATCCTCCTTTTACATCAATGCATGAGATAATACTCTAATGATATAATATATACTAAGTAACATTTTCAGTAACATGCAGTATCATGGTGTATTGTAACAATGTTGGTGTTAGAACTCTTAAGTAAACGATCTAAATACTTCCTCGAACACGGTGCTACACTGCTGTAATGCACTTTTAACCGGGCTTCCCCAAAAAGGTATTTTTGGAAACTGGAAGTTCTTTAAAATGTTGTATTTATTAAATCTTTAGTCATAAGAAAAGAAACTCTCTTGTCTAAAGCTTTGTAAGAGGATGCTTATGACACAGGTTTTCTGTTGAGTATAAATTGTTATTTTGCGGTTTTAAAGACCACTCTGTCCGTCAGCTGTTTAAAAGAAAAAACTCTTCTGTCATTTCTGCAGCTGCAGCTTTTTGAAGTCCTAAAAAGCTTCGGCTGTCAGCCGGTAACATTATGCATTGTAGAAGCGGCAGCAGCACTCGGGAGCTGAGAGATGTTTGATGTGGCGAGCAGCATTTCGCTGTCAGCAGCGTCTCTGTGAACCATGAATGAAGACAGGTACTTGTGCGGTACTCGAGTAATTTCATTTTATGCTACTTTCTACGTCTACTCTATTACAACTGAGTAAATGTACTTTTTACTCGACTACATTTGTCTGACAGCTTTAGTTACTTCTATTTTCATCCCCTTCCTGTCCATCAAAACCATGTAACTCCAAATGTGTTGATGTTGAATGTTTGTGATAA
>NW_022280032.1:1014615-1029630 GCF_004355925.1 Anarrhichthys ocellatus
TATGTGTTGATGTTGAATGTTTGTGATGAACTGAAGGATGAAGTGTTTCCTTTATGTGTTGATGTTGAATGTTTGTGATAACCTGAAGGATGAAGTGTTCCTTTATGTGTTGATGATGAATTACAAAATAAGACCTTTTATCACTGAGCTCTGTCCTGATGCAGGTAACCGAAAGGTGTTCTTTAATATTCACTCCAGCTTGGTTTCAAAACGCCTCACCCTCAGTTGTAAAAGTTTAGACAGCAAAGGACTCTTAACAAGGTCCTGAAGACTAGAGTTTCTGGCCGACAGTAGGCTCATTCGAGATGAACTGCGCGACGCCTGGAAAGTGGATCAGGCAGCAGTCGGACAGTTTCCAGCAGCCTTCAAAGAATATACAGGAAGTCAGAGAAATATTCAGATCCTGTCAGATCCATCTGTCGGCTGCCTGCTTGAAATAACTTAGAAAAGGTTGCAGCCCCAGGGCTCACAGTCCTTTAATGCGGCCTACATGTGGATGATGCCAGAGCGAGTCGGGATCAAGTCCGACACAAATTCAACCTGATTGTGCGGCGATCCCCGGTGATTCATTCTGCGAAGGCCTAGCTCATCTCAAATGAGCCTCACATCTGCTAAAATGAGGTGTGCATTAAGTTGTGGAGGGATCAGAATAACCTGCAATTCCCCACCTCTCCTCTTAGCCCTAAAGAAAGAGCGCCGTCACTCTCTGATCGACCAAGAGGATGAAATATACCAAGCTGCTCTCAGTTCTTAGGTAGCAGCCGGTCCCCAACAGGTGATCTGAATAACCCTCCAATCAACTCAGGGAAACTGAGTTCAGGAAAGTTATTTGGGAAAAGGATAAAGACAGCAAGTACCAAAGAACAAAAGACTGCACGAGGTTCTCACAGGACTGCAACTCCACAAACATTCAATGATCTTATAGATTATGATGCATTGCTGTCCAACAAGATATGAAGGAGTTACAATGCATCGTACACATAAATCCAGTAGTAATATTAATCCAGAAACAACACATATAATAATAAAACACTAACAGGGAGTATTTTACTGCACAATGAGTACTTTTACTTTTCATACTTTAAGTACATTTTGCCTTAAGATTCTGAATTCATGACTTTTACTTGTAGTTGCGTATTTTCACAGCTATGTTTTACTACTTTTACTTCAGTGAAAGATGTGAATACTTCTTCCACCACTGATGTTAAAAACACTAACAGTGTTGAGATCTCTCTGTTGAGACTCTCTGCAGTTTTAATGAAGCTCATAATTACATCTGACAACCTCCATTAACACGACTTCTGCTCTGTCTGATGTGTCCTCCCCCTCCTCTTCGCCCCGAGGCAACATGGAAGCTGATAAACTCTCTCATCTCTGTCTGAGAGCTGCTGTCATGATGGTTACTACCACCTCCTCCACCTCCTCCACCTCCTCCTCCTCCTCCTCCCTGTGTACATACAGACAGTCAGACCTCTGTGAGCTCAGCACTTTCATGTTTAAAGGCTCAAAGGTCACAGTGGAAAGTGTTAGAGCTTCACATTGGACGACAGCTACACGACATAGAGAGAGGACACTTTAACCTTCATTCCCTTGAATGTAATCATATCTGACACAAAGGTCGAAGGTCGGACAGGATGGACGCTAACGCACACACACACAGACACACACAAAACCAGCGGTGGGAGACTGACCTCTACAGTGAGGACAGTATGAGAGTATTTGATGAAAGACTAAAGTCGTTATTCAACTTCCAGAAATAACATGAATATTCAAAAACAGCAGAAATGTTTAGCGAGATAGAAACACAATGAGGAAATGATAAGAATCAATTATGATCTTATCTGCATCATCCCACAATATCTGAACACTGCAACTAAAGCATGATTAACATTGCAACACATCCTCATACAACGCTTCGCAAGATATCTCACGAAAAGTGACTCCTCCTCCTAAAGACCAGCAACACGTGTCACTTTCTGCTCATTGCATGAATACGGTCTTTTCAAAATAAACTTCTGTCTTCACAGGAAACTACTCGGCTTGGTGTAGGAAACAAACCTACTTGGTTAGGTTTTGGAAAAGATTGCTGTTAAAATAAGTGCCGTTACTGAAGTACGCAAGTTCGTTCTGTTTTACAGAACGAACTGCGGTCCATGTTTGTTGGACAAACCCACCGCCTCACCCGCCCGTCCTGTGTGGGCTTTTGTGGGTCGATATGATTACATGGATAACATCCCAAATTATTTTGAAGGATATCTACGAACTACGGCACGTTCTTCATTGGTTTAGCTACGGATGCTGGATGAGACCAGTCTGATTGTTATGTTTAGAGTCAGGAAAGATGGTGTTCTTGGTGAAAATGTGATAAGTCAACAGTGACTCAAAGCATTAGACGTCCTTACTTTGTTAAATAACACAAAACAGTTTGATGTTTTGGTAAATAAGCCTGTTACTCTCCCGCATACAGAGACATTCCACCACTGTTATTATATCACCAACCAAACATCTAGAACCAAGTATCCTGCTGTGATGATTAATCGGAGGAGGATCAAAGTTCAAATCAAAAGGACCAGCATCTTTCTATTTCAAAGACCCTGAGCCCTCGGAGCCGCTGAGGTCCGAGAAGCCCCGGAGCTTTTCTGCAGTAATTGGGATTCGGTCTGCATGTAGATGATGTAAGAGACGCTGCTCACTAACAGCTATCCCATGGTAACCACAGACGGTGACAGCGGCGGCGGGCTTCTGTTTGCTCGTTAGCTGCAGCTCATCACCTTTAATTCTCCATCTGCTGCAGCGCACCAGAAGGAAAATGTTCTCGTCTCCGTCGGTCTGAGCAGTGCATGCTGGGAGAAGACGAGTGAAGTTGAAGAGACAACTGCATTTAATATAATAATAATAATAGTAAAATAATAATCAGACTAAAGATACAACTGAAGGAAATCTGACAACTGAGGCTTGATGCAGCACATTGAAACTTTGAACTGTTGGACGTCTTAAATGGAGAAAGAAAGCTGTATCAGCTCAAAGGAAACTGCAACAGGACTGACTTCAGTTTATGGAAAAGGGCAGCAGGAGTTTTATCACTTACTCTGAACCAGCGTATCCCATTTGACTGCTTCAACACGGCTGATCAGTGGGCCGTCCTTTAACCACAAGGTTGGCGGTTCGATCCCAGACTCCTACTGAATGCATGTTGAAATGTGCTCGAGTGAGACACTGAACCTCAAGAGTTAAATTTCCTGCTTTCAAAATCTTACTTAAGAAAGTAGAAGTAGCCTGCTCTTTATGCAGAATGGTCCAATTCAGAATCATATCATATTTTTGGGTTATAAGTATTGATACATTAATGTGTTCATCACTTTAATGTTGCAGCTGGTGAATGTGGAGCTAATTTTAAATACCGCTAGGTAGCTTAATCTATAATAATACATCCTATTAACGTGTTCATTCTTTTTCTAATTAATTGTAAATAATTAAGAAATAGGAGAATTTCCTCAACCCAACAGTGTGGTTTTCACTGGATAGGAAGGGTATGAAAATAATAAAAGTAACATGTAAAGTGAATGAATTAAGTCAAAAGTACAATATTTCCTTAAAAATTAAGTTTCCAGGATCACACACAGAAACTCTGCAGTAGCTTCGTCCTCTGGTTTCCTTCCTCTCAGAGCTGTTATAACACTTTTCAGATGAAGGTCACGTGATTTATTGTCCTATTTAAAATAAGACAAATAAAAAACCTCCTCTATCATGGTAGGAGTGGATGTTGTGACCCTGTAACATCACAAAAGGGAGACGCTGGGACTCCAGGTTCATCAGTCGCTGGCGCCGAGCAGGATACTGTCTCCGTAAAATAAAAAATGTTCACAGTAACTTTCTGTTTCCATCACGTTTTGTTTGTCTGCATCACCGACTCTTTCAGTAATAACCCTGTGAAATTATGCAAAACTAAACAATGTGGTGTTTTTAACTATTGCATAATGAGTAGTATAATGTTTTAAGCATTGTGTAATACTGATAAGTGTTGTGTATTGATGATCGGTATTGCATATTGCTGATACACATTGGATATTGCTGATAAGTATTGTATAATGTTGATAATTATTGTTCATTGTTGATAGACATTGTATGTTGTTGATGAGTATTGTATGTAGTAAGTGTTAATACGTAATAAGTAGGCTTGATAATTATTATTAATTGTTGGAAAGTATTGTATATTACTGATTCATTGATATTGAAGTATCTATCTTGGATAGATGGATAGTTACGTGTAATGATTGAGACGATCATGGTATTATTACATTAAGTTGTGCGATGCTCACATCGGTCCTCACCTCCCCGTGTTTAGTGTTATGTATTCACATCCAGTTTGAAACCAGTGGCACCACATTGAGCTTGGAGTTCATTTGCAGCCAAAGTCCCTGAAGAAGACGTGCAGCACATTACAAATAAAGTGGTGTAATAAAAAGTAATGTGATGTATTGAGCAGCAGTGAAATCTTAATGGTTGTATTGAAGGTTGTGAGGACATGAATGTGTCATAAACTGTAACTTCAAACTTCTCTTATAATAAATAACAAATTTAACGTATTTAAGCTTAAAAACAAACGCTATTTGTCACATTAATGCCGGCAGGTGGACCCAAATGCAGAAGCAACAGGAAGCGAAGAAAAATAATAATTAATTACTCGGAACACGAAGAGCAGAGATGAGCAGCCAAGCAATGGCTGCAAACACAGAGATACAACTGACAAGAAACCACGGGAAACACACATACTCGAGTACAACTAATCACAAGAACAAGACACAGCTGGAGTAGGCAGGCGCATACAGAGGGAAACACAATGATTGGCTAACAATAGTGACAACGAGGGCAGAGCAACCAAGACAAGACAGGTGTGATAGAAAAAGACAAAAGCAGAAAGTAAAAGAAGACATGACACAGACACATGAGAAGGATTTAAAAAACAAATAAGCAAACCCTAGGTCCATGACACCATCAATATTTACCTCAACTTTCTTGTACTGCTATATTTATCACATACATTTTTATTCGTCTACTGAGTGTCTAATTACAGCTTAGTTCGTCTTTTACTTGTGAGCCACATTAAACACATTTCCATTGTCTTTTTATTGAAAAACTGTGAAATGCATCTGAAAGCTCAGACAAAAGCTAAAAGTGGACTTGAGATTATTTTGTGAAGCTACTTGAAGTTCCCGAGGATCAAACGTTCAAACTCGTGAAGTTCCATCGCCTTAAACAAAGTGTTTATTTGTTTATTTAAACTAAGTGTTTAAAGCAGATATTTATTTTATTTATTTCTAATAAATACCTAAATCTTGTCTCTTTGTGCGTCCAGGGAATACTAGTCAAACTGGAGTGGAATAGCTTTCATCTATTATCTACTTTCAAATTAAGTTTTTTTGTGAACGCGTTTCAGTTTCCTGCCAACAGTCAGATTTGGGGTTAAAGGACGGAACATGTATCATATTGTCCAACTAAAACAAAAGAAAAGTCATCTCAACTTCTGAGGCTTCGTAAACTTTAGTTTGGAAAGTGCAGTTTTTCCACCTGCAGGGACATATCTCATTACCGTCATAAAAATATCTACCACACAGATAATGTCTTATTTAATTCTTTATATCGTGTACGACTTTATTATTATCATCATTTCTTTTGTACAGCAGTGAAGTTGCTGTGATGTCTTCCCGCCTGTAGGGATTGATCTCTGCAGTAAAACTCTTGCACATTTATTTGACTCTGTGATGCGGCTGAATGAATCACAGATGAAACACAAAGTCTCGCTGACATTACTGAGTAATGAAATCACAGTGTGTTGTTTTTCTCTGCTCGGACCACTGTTTTCTCACTCACGGCTGACGTGTAATCTCTTCCTGAATGAGAGGAAGGAAGACAAACAGATTGATATGAGCTTTTATTATCCATCATCGTATTTTAATAAATCCCCTGCAAATTGAAAATAAGAACAACAATCACAGAGCAAGAACACTGGAGTCACTGTTTGTCCTGAGAGTGAAGATAGTGGAATAATGATGAGGCTGAAATTGGTTTTGACGTGATGCGGAGGCTGTTTGCTGATCCTCTGATGGCGGTGAATGAGTTTCTGCAGCAGCACGCAAATCCAACAAAAAGTCCCCGAAGCTGTTTTGAAATGGAAACCACCGCACAGGTCTTTAAAGCCGTCACTGTTGAGCATGTTAACGTGATGACTGAGAGCAGCTTTAAGACAGGAAGTGGCACCGACACAGAAAGGTCGATGGTCAGACTGTGCTTTTCATTTGGCTCATTCCGCTTCCTCCTCGTCCTCCGGCCCGTGATCCAGAAATCAATCGAGGGCCGCCATCATGGAGGATGTTCATCGGAGGAGATGAGGAGGCGAGGAAATACGTTTTTACCAAGCAGGTAACATGATTGATCAGCTGATCTGAGGGGCTGCCGCGGAAATTGCAATATTATTATTAGTATTGCAAAAACGAGACTAACTAACTGACTAAGTGTATTCACTCAAATACATATACGTATATATATATATTTCTCATTATGTAGAATTGTTTGGCCTTTTACTTTTAGTAATTACTTACATTCGATTACTATCTTTCTATTGTTAAATATTACTTTATATGTATTCCAATCACTATTATTTTCTATAATTATTACTTTTCTATTTATTTTCTATAAACTTGGATGATGTCCCACAGCTGTCTTCAATCAACAAAGCATAAAATAATGCACAGCTGTGATTGGGCCAAACTCTGTGATGCTAATCATCATAACTGAGGAATGTTGGACTGAAATACTAAACGCCAAGTAAGAGTGCTGTAGTGCTGTAGTGCTTCAGTGCTGTAGTTCCTGACTCTGTCGCTGCAGAGACTCTTATTCTGAAGTCTGCCGGCGTCACAGCAGGCACCATGTGATTTCTTTTTTTTAAAACGAGCTTTGGTTTCATGCTCACTGTTGAACCACTCGCTGACGTTCCCCCTCCAGATGAATTTATTCAAATCCAATTATACCCTCTGCCGCGTTTTGCTCCGTTAATTTATGTTTGTGTTTTGGTTTTTTTTCCTTCTCAGCTGCTGATCTTCTCTTTCATTCAATGTGTTCATAATTCCCATGAATATACGCTCGACTTAATGGAGCATTGAGAATTAATTTGGACTCTGAAGGCTCCTTAGATAAGCTTTTCCACACCGCAGGCACAACAGTGTATCTGCTGCATAATAGGCTATTTTCCAGGATCTAAATGAGCCTCATGAGCAGGCACAGAAACAGAAAAGAGAAACTCAGTAAACAGAGAGCGTGTGGGAATTAAGTTTAGTCTGCGTTTCGTGCACATTAAAGCTTTTCACACTGAGATGATCGATGAAGAAGAGACGACAGCAGACACACCTCCTAAAACAGATTGTTTATGTTCTTTAAAAGGGACGTTCACTGTATTTCCCAGTACAGATGTTAACATGCCAGTATGTGTAGCAGAAACATGATGAAGCAATGGTCCGCCTCAATAAAGAGAGAAACATACTGATCTGATACCGCATCCCTCTTCAAAATAAGAGTCTCTGCAGCGTGACCTGATCCTTCTCAGCTGAGTCAGTTTCAGCTCTGATCGTTGAGTTTCGATGAGCAGCTGCTGGATTTCTACAATTTATCTTCTTCTTGCAGCAGCACGGATGATCTGAAACATCTTCGTATGCAGAGTTTCTGCTTTAGACTCTCAAAGGGAAATCACTGTTTGTACAATGTGACAGCACTATGGCTAAGATTTGGTTTGGTCTAAGGAAACATTTTGGTTTTGGGTTAATATTGCTACTTTGCAAAGCTTAGGGGACCTTTGTCATCGTACTGACAATAATAAACATGTGGTCAAGGATACATGGAACAATCATGGTCCCGATTATAAGAAAAGTATGTTGACTGTTGTTAGGAAACTACTAATTACTACGGCCACTACAGCGCTTTATCGCTTTTACGTTCCCATACAACAGAACTTCATTGTCATTTACATTTTGAGGGAAACGTATTTTGGATTATGGTCTGGTCTGGATTACGTTTTTGTCGTATCATGAACACGTTTCTCATCAAAGTCCGTGGATGTCCGTGTGAGCTCGGGTCGGACAAACAGGACTTTCACCCAGGAGACCGCTGTTTGTGTCGCATGTTCACGTGTAAGTCAGCGTTGATTTATTATATTAAATAACGCAACAAACATTTATTTTCAGGCAAGCCGTGATGTTTGCACTAAACATAAATGTGTTGCCTAAACTTTACTGATTCGATTTGTCGCGGTTTTGCTTCAATTTACAACATTAATCATGAGATTAAAAACTGTTAAAACGTAATCTGGGGGAAAATATATTCCTCTCACGAGTAAACAAACATTTTGAAAGTTGTTTGCTTGTCGTCTTGCAGACAGACCTGAGAAATCATGAATTCAGACTTTTTACAAATCTGCATCATTATGTAGTTACTTCGGCATCAATTTAATTGTAGAAATGTGCTTCTTTCAGCTAATAAAACATTAAATAATAATAATAATAATACATTTTATTTGTATAGCACTTTAAAAGGTACTCAAAGGCACTTTACGTGATAAAAACAGAAAGCAATTACCATCTAAACAAAAGAGATGACAAAACAGTAAGGAACACAGAAACATAGACAACTAGCTTTACAGGTTAAAAGCAGATTTAAATTTAAATGAATTTTATAATCCCTAGTATGTGTTAAACTCAAAAAAATAAGTTATATTATGTAAGATGGTTTGGATTTGACCCTATTGGAGTTAATATCCTGGTATTTTAGCACAAGCTGTTGAGCACTGTGTTCTTTGTTATTAATGTTAAAATGCGTGAAGCCTCAGCCGTGCTGTGTTGATTGATTTTAAGGTAGATGACTGTGTGGAACTGCACAATCTGCAGGAAGTTCCATGCGGAGTTGGCAAAACTTATTTTTTCTGAATTTGAGAGTTCTTATAAATTATATACATTATACATACAGATGTTTGTGGGTTTACGCTCATTTAAAATGTATTTACTCAGTTTCATTTTAAAAGCCAAATGCTGTATGTTTTCATTGCACTTCAGGTATTGCTCAACAAAGCATTTTCAGATTATCCTGCACGGGTGCACACTACAAATATCTTCCCAGAAAATGTTCTGTTCACCAAAAAGAGTCACATGAAATTGACGGAGGGAAACTGAACCTTGTTATTTGCAGATACCGCCCACATTTCCACGATACAAAGCCAGTTGAAGTTTCGTTTTAAGTAAAAGGTCTGAACACTTCATCCACCAATGCTAGGCAGGCAAAAGAAAATGTATCCAAAGGGGGTGAAGCTAAAGAGGCAAAAAGTCTGGTGGGTGAACAGGTAAAGTCAAACAGGCAGAACAGATGAGTGGAGAGCGAAGCACAATGGACAATCTGGCAAAGCGAGGGACGGCGGTGAGCTGTGTACCGCAGAGCTGATGGGGAAAGTGGGAACAGGTGTGCAGGTAAGTGGAGGGATGTTCAGGTGATCGGGAACGGAGGAGAGTTAGTAGAAAAGCAGGGATTCGGTAATCATCAGGTTGTTTCTTATGTTTTTGTGCATCGTGTTGTGACGAGTTACAGAGACTGTTTTGCCTTTAAGAGTTGAAAAGATTCTGAAAAATGATTTTTATTCTCTGGTGTCAAAGTTTGCAGCTTTTCTATGTTTTTGTAAAAAGACATTTCAAGAATACATTTGATAGAGTAAACAATTAATCGAAATATGGAAAATTATATCTGTTAATTAATTTAATATAATGAAATAAAATCTAGTATGTTTTGCCAAATGACAAAAGAAATGCATCAAGTGTCAATCAAATATCAAATCATTGCAATACATGATCATTCATTTGCAGTGTGTGTGTGTGTGTGTGTGTGTGTGTGTGTGTGTGTGTGTGACAGTCATTTGTCTCTAATCTTTCTGGATTCTTCTAGTAAAAACCAGCGGACCTACGCTGGAGTTCAGCCCGCTTCCTGAGCGATTCATTCCGGCCACACAGTCCGGCCCGGACCCGTTACTCGTGTTACTGCTTTTGCTGCTGTTTTATCGGTTCTCCATCTCCTGCCTTTTATTACCTTCTCATCCTCTGACGTAGTCTACTTTAACCCTGTTTGTCCGCTGAACACCAACATCATCTGAATAAAAAACTGATTTAACTCATTTATTTGACCTGTTGAGGCATTTTGGACACTCCGTTTGACCTCACACACACACACACACACGCACGCACACACACACACACACACACACAGTGGTGTTTTCATGACTTTCATGATTACATTGAGTTGCATTACATTACCCTAACCTTAAACCAAGTTCTCACCCTAAGATGTAATGAGGTTGTCCCCATACGGATGACAAGTCCCCACAATGTAACTGTGTGAACAGATGTATGTCCTCATAAGACGGGTAACACACGCCCACACACATGAAGTCTGACAGAGCCGTACCTTCTCTCAGGACCTGGTTGTGGAGGATCAGGAGCAGCAGGAAGCAGACCGCAGAGGCAGTCAGAGCCCAGGCCAGCCGGAGGAGCTGCATGAGGGAGAGCCGCGAGCCGCACGGGGAACCAGAAAGTCCAAAACTATGATTATCCGCAGGCTGGTGCCTCCTCACTGCGCCACATCCATCCCGGTCCGACCCAGAGGACGGAGACCAGAGACGGGTGACATCTCTCGGATATAAAACCACGCACGAGCCAACTCCACAGTGGAGTAGATTTTTTTTTAAGCAGGAGTGATAATTTGTTTTGGTTTTCCCTCCCCGGACTCTCCGGGTGAAGCTGCCGGGGTCCTCGCCGCGCTCCCGGGCGCGTCACGGTGCGCAGCGGCAGCCGGTAGCAGCAGCAGATGCCCGGGGTGATCCCCTCCACGACACCATGTTCATCAAAATACCAAAATCTGCTCCGGATTTGAAGTTTTCCAGTTTCCCCTACTCCAATTTACAGCTCTCTGCGCTTCGGATCCACCGGGAGTCTCCGTCCGTTCGTCCGCGTAAATCCCCTCAGAAGTAGAAAAACCGACACCGGGCCCGGCTGGAGCCGCTCTGCGGGCATGTTGCACGTTTCCGAGCCGGGTATGACGCCCCGCGGGTCGGCTGGTCGGTGGCCGGCTGCCCAGTTGGGAAGAGGAGCAGGAGAAGAAGATGCAGCTGCTGCCTCCGGGTCTGATGATCCGCTGCGATCTGCAGCGTCTCTCTCTCTCTCTCTCTCTCTCTCTCTCTCTCTCTCTCTCTCTCTCTCCCTCTCTCTCTCTCTCTCTCTCTCCCCCTGATGTCACACCGGTTACAATAACGCGTGGCAAATCCATCCACCGGCTGTAGGCTACCACAGGGGCAGAAGACCCGATTCTGGGGGTCACTGTAACGGGCACCGTGGAGTTTGTGTGGTTCTTCGGTGCTTCTTATAAATGTTCTCTGAGCTGGAATTAGTTGATTCTTATTTAATGAATTCTTTTTAAATATCGATATTATTTATGCTTCATGATCAGTCAATCAAGCATTGATTGACTGATTGATTTGTGTTGCCAGGTTATTTATTTATTATCCACTGATTTACACTTAAAACTGCGAACATGATGGCTTAATGAATATTCAACATTTATATCAGCATTATTACCAAATAAAAACCTGCAGGAGCCAAAGGGATTTTCATAACCTGGCAACCCAAAATTATCTTTTTAATTGTGTTGATTAATCTTAAACATCTATATCAAACATCAGCAAACAGTGGAGATCCATCAAATCTATTCCCATTATCTTTTTAATTGTCTGATTTCCAGAAATATTTTAATTCATGTTGCTCATGTAAAGCATTTTGTTACTTTGTTCTGAAAAGTGCCGTATGAATAAAGTGTATTGTACTTGTTATAGATTCTTTTTTTGTCTGAGCAACGGTCCAAAACCTCATAAATAATTACATCAGACAGAAAAGAAGCCAACGATCTTGTTTCAGAAGGAACGTTGACGATTCATTATATGTTGATTGACTTATTATTGCAGCTCCAGTTCTTAATGACGGATTATTACCAATGTATTAAGGATAAGTGAATGTTTTATTAACGTTATGAGGACAGAAGTTTTAACTAAAGTGAAGCCAGATGTTTTAGTTGCACTAAGAAAAATATCTCAGTCCTGCTTCCATCACTGCAAAGTATAATAAATAGATGGATATGGATGGATGGATAGAGATAAATCCTCCTTTATGAGAATGTTTCTGTTGAAGGAAACTGTAGAACCTCAGTTGTTGGCGAGCGGCCACGACAACATGAATTATTGCAGTAATCCACAAGCCAACGACTATTTTTATGTTTTCCCTGAACTGAAGACGGTGCTGGGATCCAACTCTGCAATCTGCTTCTCTTTACATTCTGCTCTAATTACTGAGTTTGTTTTCTTCCACGCAGGAATAAATGATTCATATGTCCTATAGAAGCTGAAGCTGCAGATAGAGTCGGTCATGATACAAACATGTACTTTGAAAAACACTGAGTATGTATCGTGTGTTTCGGAATATGTCAAAGTTAATATCTGCACGTTTCAAAACATGCTCATGTTCAAATGTTCATTCGTAGAACATATTGTGGATTTTCTAGACAGCCTAATTGTTCTATATTTCTAGTTATGAGAAAAATGAGTTATATATACTATTTGGAGTCTGAACAGACTGACTTATTGATGATGAATTAATATATTGATGCATCTGAAAACATATGTGTGTATGTATATTTCTAGTATTGTTACAATATTATTTTATTTACCTTAATTAAATAAATATGAATACTTGTATCATTATTCCAGTAGCACACCAAGCTCCACTTGTACATGAAGTTTATATCACCATGTATTTAGAATATTGGAGTGTATTGAGATTTGTTTATCATTCATTTATTTGCCAACCAGTTGCAGCATTTTGTTAATCAGCTGATTGTTTCCTGCTGAGCGATGAGGCGTTCAGGGTCAGACCTCTCTGTCTGTCCCTCCTCTCTCCATCATGGTGTGTTTACATGCACTCTGACTTTTAAGTGCTCTGCTGTCGCTCACACAAACAAAGGTCACCTGCCCGCCCCTAACCTGTCATTCAACCTGCTGAGAAGAGGATGATACTGCCTTTGTGTGTGTGTGTGTGTGTGTGTGTGTGTGTGTGTGTGTGTGTGTGTGAACCTTTCAGGGTTCCAGATTTTCAAATGTAAAGATTTGCTACCTTTGCTTTTAATAATAATAATAATTAGTAAAAATGTTGAGGTTTGGAGAAGACATTTTTCTACTTTTAATAGAATAAGTTCAGTTTCGTGAGTATACTTAAATACATTAACTTAAGTAACATTGTCAGTGCTTTTGCATGTAATTTTAGATTTTACATGTAAGTGTAGTATTTTCACCAGTGTGGTATTTGTACTTTTACTCAAATAAAGGATCTAAATACCTGAAAGATGTTCTGTAAGAACATCAAAGGGAGAACTACCTGGAAACATTCCTCGATAAAACATTTTGTCCTCCGTGTTCAGTGTTTATAGATGAACGATGGGAGATGAAACATTTGGCCATTGATGGAGACGTTTGATGATGACAGCAGCAGCAGCAGATAGTCTCTCCTCTCCGAATGATCTCATCCAGCCGATTGATCGTTCAGGTTACGTTCAGACTCTTATCGGAGCTCTCAGCGGCTCTTGTCTGTCAGATAGACTCCACCTGCCCTCCTGCTCTGACAGGGATCTGTCTCCGTCAGGTCGCGCTCTCTGGGCCTCTGGCGGCGATGATTATTGCGGATGTTTTCCTGCCATTGATTAGCTTTCCACAGAGTCGTCAGTCAGTGGCCGGAGGTGTCGTATGAGACGAGTCTGTAGAGAGCGAGATCAACACAAACGCTGTCAGGACTCATCTGGTCTCTGCAACAGGAAATGAAATCTGTCTCTTTGAAAGAATTCAATTTCAGATTTCGGTCTGAAATGAACACCTGACACATAGCTGTGACCCGGTGGTAGAAAAGCAACTATAATCCAATATGAAAAATAAGGTTCCATGGAAACCTAAATTACAATGCAGTTTTTTTTGTATGGGAGTGTAATTATTTGGAGACAGAGCTGCAAAGTTACCACCATTAAATATTTTCTGGCTGTTTGCAGAATAAACACTGATGTTTTTTTTGTGTGTTGTCATCCTTTGGTAAAGAGTAAAGTGTGAACCCCATTAAAAGCCCTCAGAGGTGTTTGTGTTTGTTTCATGAAAATCAGATGTGTGCTTTGCCTTCAAAACCCCTCCAGACTGTGTTACGGTGATTTTCAGCTGCCGTGAAGAAAGCAGAGGATACACTTCAGTCAGCATGAAACAAATGCAAATTCACAAACAAAAATCTGCACACAATCAGTGAGGGGGACGCAGCTGGCTCTGAAAACAAGGAGCGATTCTCCTGAAGACTCTTCTTCTCTAATTCAGTGCTGAGGATCAATTTCTGTGTTTTTAGTGTTTGGGTTTTATTTTTTGATCCTCCAGGAGCCAAATGAACTCAGCAGCAGGGACGGATTCACTCGGTTTACTTGGTAATGTTTTTAAGCCTTGGACAGCAGGCAGCTGTGAAAGGAACCCAAATGACAGACAAAAGCCAATTGACTGGTGCAGTTAGATGATTTATCAAAGGAAAGGCTGACAAACTGAAAGTCCAAGATGCGCAAACAAAACTCTGCACATAAGGAAAGACGTACAGACAAAGAGCAAAAGAACGGGCTGGTATCTGTAGTGAGTGACTACACTACAGTGACTGATGGAACAGGTGAGGTCTAGAGACTGCAGAGCTAACGAGGGACAAGTGAAACCAACCAGAGCAATAATAACTGGAGGGAAAACTCACAAAGGTCGGAAGTGAAGGAAAGTAAGTGAAGAATAAAACAGAAAACCTGGACAAGAATGATTGACATGAAAGCAGGTGGCATCGTCAGCCGATGCATCATGTGTTACAGCTGCATTCTCTCTAGTGTCCA
>NW_022280032.1:1030030-1030435 GCF_004355925.1 Anarrhichthys ocellatus
AGCAGGGGATGCTTTAGGGCGGGGCTACACGGTGATTGACAGGTCGCCGTACCACTGTGTCACTCTTCCGCAGTCCAACTATGGTCACTTCCGTTTGATGGTTGCAAAAAAAAAACAAGATGTTGTAGTGGAGTAGAAGCAGAAAGTAACGTGAAATGGAAATACTTTAGGGAAGTACACGTAGCTCAAAAACTGTACAGTACTTGAGTAAAAGTACCTCGTGAGCCAAATAGAATCAGCTAAAGTGTCGGTCAAAGTTTCGTTCTCAGCTTAAAGTAAAGATAAAAAAACACTGGTTGAGTCGACTTTTTCAGTTCATATCCTGTAATTAAGGAGCAGTATATCGTGTAACTGCATTTGTGTGTGTGTGTGTGTGTGTGTGTGTGTGTGTGTGTGTGTGTGTGT
>NW_022280032.1:1030445-1065342 GCF_004355925.1 Anarrhichthys ocellatus
GTGTGTGTGTGTGTGTGTGTGTGTGTGTGTGTGTGTGTGTGAAATACGAGTGTCGGACAGCAGCAGCCTGCACACAGCAGCAGTAAAAACTTAAGTATCAGTGATTAAACACGACACATTTTATCACCGTGTGAGTTTGTGAATCACTGCAGAACACTGATCATCTGCAACTCACACCCAGACTAAATGTTCAATGAATTATACCATTATATATATATATATATATATATATATATATATATATATATATATCAGCCAGTGGTGGTTCTGGTCCATTTAAACCACAAGGGCCAAACTGGGACCAACTGCTCTTTTCAGGGGGCCAGTAAAGTGAAAGCAAGACGATCTGTCTGTTACTAAACGGTGCAGCTAGCAATCAGTTTATTCACCTTATTTGCATTTTGAATATCGGTCGCTTCAAGGTAAAAATCAAAGTGTAGTAACCTGTGGTTATTTGTACATTTTAAGGAGTTTTACACTTTTAAAATACTTAAATCTATTTTAATTACGGTGAAAGTTTTACATTTTTCTATTTTCAGGGACTGTTGTCACTTATAGTGTAGCCTACCAGATTTAACTGAAAACATGCAGATGATCCATTAAAAAGCTTTAAGCTAGCCGGCTTGCTAAGCTAGCTGTTAACCACCTGAGCTATCTTGGACTTCCATGTTTCCTCCTCGTAAGGTGATGTTGGACATTCAGACAACTTGAAACAAAGGGAGCCGGGAGGAACACAAGAGATCTGCACTCTTCTCTGTTCTGCAGAGGGAGGAGATCTGCACTCTACTGAGAGCACTGTTCTACTTTAGATTTTGTTTAATTCGGGATGCTTGGATGCTAATTTTGAGTGTTCAAGAATCTGATTTGAGCTTCGTGATACAGGTGTGTTTGTGATTTATTCAGATGATCAAACAACAAGTATTTTCAGAGAGAACGTAGTCTCAGATTGTTCTTTCCACTTTAAATCTTCTTTCTTCTCTAGTTTTTATCAGTCGGTGTATCCATTGAAGACGTACTAACCAACAAAGTTAAAATCAGCCTTTAAGACAGAACGTTTTATTCTCCCGACCTTTCTGTTTCCTGCACAGCTTCACACTTGCAGAGGAACGTAACCGTGCGTGGAGCGATTCGTCTCGAGTTCCGCCTGCGGTAAAAATGAGTGATGGACTTTTTAAGAAACCGTCTTAAAAACAAGCAGAGACAATTCAGAGAGCCATCTCTGCAGCAGATATTGCAGCTGTAAAACAACTCGAACAGCGACTGAGAACGAAGGCCGGTTCTTCAGCCGGCGGAGAGAAAGAGAGCTGAAATAAGTTTAATGTCCCAATAAAAAAAGAGGAGGAATGAAGTGAATGAAACTGGCCTCAGGTCAGCAGTGAGCACATTTCGTCCAAATTCAATCTGAAATTCTGAGAGTCATTACTATGCAGTGCACAGAGTGTCTCAAGGCGACGCATGAATAAGAGAATATCTGAGAGACCTGGACTAAAACTTCTCTCTTCGTCTCTCACTCTGTGTTTCTCTGCAGAAGTCCATCAGACAAATGTGCAGAAATTAGAAATATTATCTCTTTGGTTTGTTTTCAATCCGCCACCCACACAATTAAAACATGGCACACTGGATCAGAAGCATTCATATGATGACGATAACAATATATAATAATAATAATAATTACAATACATATCCCCTGAACAAAAAATAACAAAACATGACAGTTTTGATCCATTCAACCCTGTCGAATAGTGATCACATTCATGTCCATGCAGCAGAAAAACATTTATTTAGAGGAACGTAATGTTGCCCGGATTATGATTTTTAAATATATTTATTTTTTATTCCCTCATATGGCACAGCTGTGAAAGATGTAATTTGGCATGTTGATGAGACAACATATATTTTGCTCGTTTGCCACTGGTTAAGCTACGGTTGCCTCCCACTGTTTCAGAGGTGCGTGTGTTCCTTCAGAGGTCGATGGATGTGTTTCAGGAGAGTTTCTCTCCCAGGTTGAAGGTGAACACACCTACATTCATATCCTAAATTCAATCAATATTTTTGAACATGAGCTACACTCTCTCAGGTATAAAGTCTGGAGCGGATAGACAATGAATGGGAACCTGTTTTATACTATTGTAGTGTGAAACAGAAAATGTAGCGTAATACTTGAGTTTCAAGCACTCTAGTTTCAGATTTGGGAGAGAGTTGTTCAGGTCCAAACCATTTTATTCTAATCTTTTATTTAATTATTATCTTTTTTATTTCGTATCTGCATTAAAGAGTTTGCTGCTTGTTTCCTTTATATCCTACAGTATGTAAAGCATCGTTGTGATATTTATAAACTGTCTTAGTCCATAGAAATAACATTCATGAATTTTAAAATGGGCGCTGTTCCATTTTAACCTCCGAGCTGAGAGGAAGCCCCTCCCACTTCCTCCTGACCCCGCCCCCTGCTGCGTCCCTCCTTATCGCCTAATGGCCACATTATTCAGCCGGCGTCTCTAAAGGCTCCTCTGGATTTATGGTCCGGCTTTAAGTCAGAGGTAGAGCAGCACATTAGGTAGATCAGAGTGGCCTGTGTGGAATTATTACGCTCACTTTACTGCACAGGAGGAGGATTAATTAAAGGGAACACAGCGGTGATACATCACCAGGCCGTCACTTCATTTTCCACCGCAGACACACACACACACACAGACACACACACACACACATATGAGACAAGATTGAAGAGTTGGAAATAAGCTTCATTATAAAATGATTCACTTAAGTGAAAAAGCACACTTAACAAAAAAAAGTACAATAACAAAACACGTTGATGCAGATAGTTCAGGTAACATTGGCTGCAACGTCATGGCTGCAACTGACAATTATTGAAAAGCAAAAGCCAAAATCTGAATTTTTAAGTGCTTATTTTGTCGAACGAAGAGTCCACACAAAAAAAAAAAAAAATTGTTCTGCATGAGAGTCCAACCAAGAAACATTCATGTCAGATTATTGAAGTAGATTTAATAATAGGATATGTAGTTGTAAAGGGTCATCTGAGCACAATGAGCCATTATCATCAGGTTTCTCCCTTCACAGTTAAAAATCGAACAACTTCTCAATCCGTCATGACATCATCTTTCATGATGTTGTCCTCTGAGCATCAGATGTAAACAGTCTGTTTGTGAGAACTCATTAGTGTCTTTGAGTCCTGGTAGCGCACCTCAACATGAAGCAGTTTCCTAACTCTGAGGTAGTGCATCTAAACCGCTCCGCACCTTCAAATGTTTTCTTTTACAGTAATGAACTTTAGTTTTATTATATCTTTAAAAGCAACGCTACAAAGTGCTTTACACAGCAACATTAAATAGAACCCAGCAAACAACAGTACAGAGATGTGATCTCTTTCTGAGGTCATTGCTGCGTGTTTGCTTTCATGTGTTCACAGTGGGAGTTGACCAGTAACAGCTGCAGCTGCTGCTGGAGGCAGTTTAAGGGTCAGTGCTGTGCTCTGAAGATTATCACCTCGACAGAGACGAGAACGAGAACAAACGCTACTCTGCCTTCTGTTTGGAACGGGGACGAGTTAATCCGTGGTGACATTCATCCTGATATCATATCACAGCAGAAGTCTGAGTTCAGGGGGAAAGTTTGGAGGGAACTTTTTCTTTTTTTCATATTTAGATAATCCACTTCCCCACAAGCAGAGCACGTTTCAGCTCACACGGCTCCCCGAATCAGATCCACACAGAGCCGGAGCTCCAGGCGTTTACTGTCATGAAATATCATTCAACACCGCAGACATTATTTGGTTTTGTTCAGCAGTCCGGACTCACAGAAAGACGGAGGTTTCGGTCGGACTGTTCCTCTCTGCACAGCAACAGAAGGAAGCAGGTGTTCAGCAGAGGTCTGTTATGGTTCACATGAGCAAAACACTGAATCACAGCTGCTGACATCCGAACACAGCTTCTACTCAGCTTCTACTCAGCTTCTACTCAGCTTCTACTCAGCTTCTACACATCTTCTACTCAGCTTCTACTCAGCTTCTACTCAGCTTCTACACATCTTCTACTCAGCTTCTACTCAGCTTCTACTCAGCTTCTACTCAGCTTCTACTCAGCTTCTACTCAGCTTCTACACATCTTCTACTCAGCTTCTACACATCTTCTACTCAGCTTCTACTCAGCTTCTACTCAGCTTCTACTCAGCTTCTACACAGCTTCTACTCAGCTTCTACTCAGCTTCTACACATCTTCTACTCAGCTTCTACACAACTTCTACTCAGCTTCTACTCAGCTTCTACTCAGCTTTTACACATCTTCTACTCAGCTTCTACTCAGCTTCTACACATCTTCTACTCAGCTTCTACTCAGCTTCTACACATCTTCTACTCAGCTTCTACTCAGCTCCTACACATCTTCTACTGAGCTTCTACACAACTTCTACTCAGCTTATACACAGCTTATACACAGCTTCTACTCCTTATTAACACAAAGAAATGCTCCATTATAAAGAAATACAGAGTGAAATCTTCAACACAAGAAGAATGATCTGTGGACGTAGAAGTTAAACATCTGGCCTGAAGAGACAACATTGTTACGTTATGTAATAACAAGAAAGTTTGGTGGTTAAACAAGATAAAGTGAAGTGTTGTTATAACGTGAATAGCATTTAGTAAAAGAAGAAAAATGTATTTTGTCTTTTTTGTTACGTTGGCAGCAGCACCCTGCTATATTTGAAAAGAAATTACCTCAAATAATAAACGCTTCATGCTGCTGATACACGCTGACGGATCCAGGCGATACCCAGAGCCCCTGTGGTACTGCAGATGAAAATGAGTGTGAACGTTGGAGTGTGTGAATCACTCTCCCGGCTCCCTGATTGCTGCCAAGCTCATTCACCTGTTCCAAGCTGCACACCTGCAACCCATCTGCTCGTCAATGCTGCAGTGTATCATCCCCCGGCTCTTCGCTCGGTCTTCGCCAGATCCTTGTTGCACCGTTTATTTTCGTTCTTGGTCGCTCGCGGTTGTGCAATCAGAGTTATTTCTTTGAGCAGTTTGATTTACTTGAACTTTTTGTTTCCTTGAATCTTCAAGATCAGGTAAATGGTAAATGGACTGTACTTGTATCGCGCTTTTTCTAGTCTTCCAACCACTCAAAGCGTGCCATCATTCACCCATTCACTCCCATGCATACGCTGATGACTGGCTACCATGCAAGGTGCCACCTGCCCATCAGGACTCTAACTAATCATTCACACCCATTCTACCGCTGAGCAATTTGGGGTTAAGTGTCTTGCCCGAGAACACATCGACATGGACTAGCGGACCACCGATCCTCTGATTGAAGGACGAACCCGCTCTACCACCGAGCCACAGTCGCCCTCTGACTCCCCCTGCCAATCTCACCAGCGTGCTGCCATAACCTCGAGCTGTTGCCACGCTCTCAACAACTGGCCCTGATCAGCTCAGCTCCGCCATGTGCCTTCACCCCACCATTCCTTCTCAACCTCTCACCATCCTCATCACCCGACAATAAACCCTTCATTTACATTACTCTTGAGTCTGTGTCTGCATTTGTGTCCAAACCAATTACTGATTGCAACAGTAACATGTTAATATAATACAATGAAAGGGTGGCATGTACAGAATAAAGTCGGGCCAAGTATGGAGCCTTGTGGGACACCACGAGACAGGAGTACATTCACGTTGATGGATGCAGTGAGAACTGATCTCAATTAAATCAAATGTGTCACTTTTCTTGTGTGAATACATTGAATACCTTCTTAGAGGCTCATTACCAACAGGTAAACACTTTCAACCCCCGAAATACAGCACTATCCACACCCATAGACATAACAATGTAATATTAATAATTCATCTTTTTCACACAGGTGACACAAGACAATTTCAAATGTGCTCCAAAGGCAATTAATTAATACACTTTTCAATGAATACGAATTAAAGAATTAGTTTTAATTCAGTGTCTTCGTCCGGTTTTTAATTTCCAGAAGTAATGCTGGATCCAGTTTTTCTTTTTTTTTTCTCCATTTAGAAATAAGAAATAAAGCTCATTTGTTTCCGTCCCATGAATTACTTTGTGTAATGAGCCGCTGCTACAGTTTCTCTGCTGAAGAAATATGAAGCTGCAGCTGATTAAATTAAAGTGGTGCGTCTCTGCTGCTCACACACTCTGTTGTAATTTGCTTCATGCTGCTGTGTGTGGACCGAGTCACTGACCAGAGCGCCCAGTGTCTCTCAACACCCTCTTCTTCCTCTTCATCATTTTATCAACTTTATTTAATGAGACATTTACAGTCAGACAACCACCTTTACTGAGTACGTCACCAAAGTTACCAAAGTACTAATACTCTGTGAAAATACTACAAGTAGAAGTCCTGCATTTCAAACCTTAGTACTCATTGATCAGTAAAATGTTGCCTGTCAGTGTTTTACTATTATATCTGATGTTTCTGGATTAATATTCCTGCTGCATTAATGTGTATGTTATAGCCTTTATATCTTGTCGTCTAGTTTAATCTACATACATAGACACACATGTTTATGTTGTGTCATTTCAGCTCAACTTTCTCCTAAAGTGTGTTTTTACCAATTATCGTTTTTTATAATTTAACTTCATTATATTTACTCTCCGTCCTTGTTTTCTTGTGAATGTGTTGCATTGCAATCCAATAGTTTCTTATAACTTCATCCAGCTGTAAATTCATACGAAGTTTATATCAAGAAGCAGAAAAGATGTACGACTAGCTGCCTTTATACGTAATAGTTTTGAAAGAAATATATGTGTATGTTCCACACGTTGTCCTGTTTTGATTATTGCGACGACAATAATTCTACAGTTTTAAGACTTTAAGCAGGGTTTTCATGTTTATTTCAAAGTGTGTGTTATTGTCAGCTGAATTCCCTCTGATATCATAGTCTGTGACACACAGGGCGCCGTCATCCTGTTCGCCTCCTCAGATAAATGGCGATGGAGGAAGTGTCGGCGTGTCGGTGGATATAAGGCCTGCGGGTGACTCTGAGAAGCAGGTGATAAGAAAGCAAGATGAATCAAAGTGTTATCGGAGAAGAGCTCGTTCACCTCTTTTGTTTACTGATCGTCCTCAGACGAACGAGCTGCCGGGGAGCGCCATCAAACATCCTGCAGAGGTTCCTCCTCTGGGGTCCAATCGCCACGAAATAAAAAGCTGAGAAAGTGTGTGGAGAGGAAGGAACATGCTAGCTCTAAAGGCCTTTCATCCGAATACACGAATACACCTCACTAAAATATGTGAACTCTGTCAATAGGAAGGAAGGAGGAAAGGAGGGGGGCGACACAGAGAGAGGGAGGATAAGGAGTGAAATGAGGAGTAGGAAGAAGCATAAACTGTGTAAGTGTGTTTGATAAGGCTGATTTTCCATCTGTTATTTTCTGACTGAATCAGATTACAGACGAAATATTGAAAGAGTGAAAAATGTTTTGTTTCAAAAATAGAGTGAAGTGACTGTAATGAGCAGATATTAGGATCAGCGCACATCTGCTGCACAAGATTTAAATAGCTCTGGTCTTTAATAACCGCCATGAAACAGCATCACATAAAAGCCATGTACAGTACATGAAGGAGGCTGTAACACCAGAAGGTCTACTCTAAAGAGACACAACACGATCATATGATGATGATCTCTGCACAAAAACATTGAAGGAGGACATCATAATAATTAGTCTAGTAAAAGTATAACATGTTTAATATTAATAGATATCATCTCATGATTGGTCTCATTAAGACGAGACATTACAGGCAAAAAGGTTGAGATTACGGCTTCTTTCAGACTAGTGGAAAGAAAACATCAAAAATACACATTCAGCTGTTTATTTTACTTCTTTGTTCATTTGCGTCTGTAGATTTCTCCTAAATTCACCAAAGGTTACTATTAATGCCTCATTTGCATATTTAAACATAACTTTTTTCGATTTTTTTCATGGCTTCTTTTATGACAGTATTTTGTGATTTATGGAGTGAAAAAATGAAATATCCAACCTTCCCTCTGTAAAAACCTTTGACTCCAATACGTCAACAAAAAGAAACCTGGCTTCATACAATGTTTACATTTCTGTTTCAGAACTGTATGCAAATTAGCACATTTTTATTTGAATAGAGTTAACTTTATTTGCATATTTAAACATAACTATGAAATAAATATCCTAATGCAAGTAATCACAGTGGAGTTTCAAGGCAATGTTTATTGTACATTGTGTCCCCTCTTCACCGGAGGTGCTTTCCCCTTAAAATCATAGAATGTTAAAGAGTGATGACCACATAACTAATAATATTCAGGGTGAATACGACGTATAAAGTAGGTACGTAACGTTTTTTCGTTGTTGCACCTTTATAAGGACAAGATCACAAAGTGCTTCACTAGAATGAAAAGAAATATTAAAAACAAGACCATAAAAAAGTGTCATAAACATCAACCTCTTCATGTCCGTTGGTTACTGTTGGTCCTAAAACCAGTTTATAGGCACATCACCACCACAACTGGACAGGTGTGGAGCAGTAGACTGTGGCGAAATGTGTGATAAACTTTATTACTACACGCGTGCATCGTTAGGTGTACTGGCTGTTGGAGTTCTTCAGACTTGGGACCGACAGGCCTATGATGCACCTGCGGGAGCATGAACTTATTGTCGTGGTCGTGTTTTTACACGCCGATAAAGATCCAGAATTTAAACATTCAAAAATTACACTGACATTTCTGACAACTAATAGAAATACAGATTTTCTCAACAGTAGATTGTTCAATGAAAAAATAACTCACATTGTAGTTTATTAGACACATGAATTTGGTTTTTGAGAAATTGTTGAGCAAGTAGGAAGAATGCAAAAGTAAAATACAACATATCAAACTTCATTAAGTAGCAAATCCAAAATAAACACAATCCAATAAATACAAACAGGTTAACTGCAAGGATCAAAGACGTGTATATGTCGTTCTCATTCCCTGACTGTACTTCTACCTATAAAGTAATGCATTCTAATAACCCAAGTACTCGTGAGCAGGACGTGCAGGGCTGCGTTCAAGGAAGTCAGGTGACTTAGTATAAAGAGCCACAAAGTCCACGTAGAGAGGAGGCTGTGGGGAGACAAATAAACACAGGACTTTCACTCAGGAGACAGATGTTTTTGTCCCCTGTGAAACCAAAAGTGACTTATTTTATTTTTGTTTTTCGTAACTTAAAGTGCCTACCTTCTGTATTTTTTTTGCTTAAACCTAAAAAAGAGGAACGAACGTCAAACCCTGAAATAGGCAGACCCTTAATATTATCAAAATATTTAGGGTTTGTTTTATGCATAAGCTGTATGGTTGTCTAAATTGATATTTCAGACATTGTGTTGATTCTTCTGCCTCCAAGTTGACCAAAAAATCCTTTAATGCAGGTTTATGATGTGTGTGTGTGTGTGTGTGTGTGTGTGTGTGTGTGTGTGTGTGTCATTGTCGCTATCCTTTGAGATTTCGGATTTAAGCGTCCTTGCTTCCATGCTGAGCAGCTCAAAAATGAGCCTCGACATTCAGCAATCAAAACCTTCTCACAACAGAGGGAGAAGAAAAAGAACTTAAACCCCCGACACAGGAAATAAAGACACAAACAAACACAGGAGGAGGTAAACTAATGCTCCAAATAATGACTATCCATTCAGTACATGAGCCTGTTTTAACATTTTAATTTCTTTAAGTTATTAAACACATTGGCACCAAAGTCAAAATAAAATTAAGTATGAGACTGCAGTTTTAAGTTGAAACGAGGAAGATAGAAATAAACATACAGCTAAGATCAAGGACGACAAAGGTAAAAGTATAATGATGCCTGCTGGTTAAAGCATGTAAAATACAACAGTGTCTGCAGTGTCTTTTATATTCACGTTAATAAATGTGATGCAAAACTGACAGATGTTGCTGTCAAAGTGCAGCTGCAGCGACACTAATGTTGACCAGCAGGCGCTCCATAAATCCATCACTGATACTGACTGATTGGTCTTCCGTGTCGCCTCCCAGAGCTCTAAACAGCAGCTTCCAGCAGTCTGATAACAATTGTCATCGTCTCAGCAGCAGCAGCAGCAGCAGCAGCAGAAATAGCAGAGTCATTATCCTGCTGTGTGCTATCAGGCGACGGATGAGGAGGCAGCATATCAGCTCCTCATCTCCCCCTCCGCTGTCGCTCGCCGCCACCGCTGCAGCAGCAGGCCGAGGGAAATGGATTCTTCATGCCCACCGCCAAAGTATTCCTCCCTCTTCCTCCGCCCGGCCAAACAGCTTGGTGAAAAAATGAAATGTTGGCAGGAGTGTAGCTCTTTGACCTCAAACAAACACTCACTTTTAATTAAAGTAAAAAGTGACAAACTTTCCCAGTTTCAAGAAGGCGAGGGAGCTGCTAATGCTGTAGAGTGCCTGTCAAACCAAAGACTAAATATAACAAGTGAGTAATATAACAAGTGGAGAGTAGTCGTCGCAGCATAATCCATCGGTTTGTGGAATGCCGTCTTGAAGTCTTGAGTTCGGCCGCCGATATCTTGTTTTTTCGCCGTCAACCATTGTTTTTTTGCAAGCAGTAGTGACACAAGAGGGAGGAGCTATGTACACTTAAATGCTGAATAAGATATTTTTAGGTGACCAAATTGTTACAAGTAAGTGAAAAAACACTTAAGAGTTAAAAAGTTGCTTTATGGTCTGTTTGACTCTGAATGAACATCATGCTGTATTGAAGAAGACTTGAAACTAGAGATTGAGACCATAAACTCATGTTTACAATGTTTACTGAGGTAATAAATCAAGAGAGAAGTAGAGTCATTTTCTCATAGACTTCTATACAACCAGAGGAGTCACCCCCTGGTGGACATTAGAGAGAATGCAGCTTTAAGGAACTTACACTTGGCTTCACTTTCCAGACCTCGCGCTTGCCGCCTGAGTCAAACATTACAAAGGACATACCCGTCGATAACCTGCGCTGAGGCTCAGGAGAGGGAAGCTGTCATGCACATTTGTATGGGCAGTAACACTGGTGATAATAAATTCATGCCGGCAGAGAATCCAAGTCGAAAACAGGCAGATCAGGAATAGTGGTAAGATAGGGGAATGATAGGGTGTGAGTGGCAGGACCTGAAATGACAGGAGAGTTAGAGGAACAGGCAGGCGGGATGAAAACAATCTAAGATGAAGTGGAATATGGAGGCAATTAGTTTTTATTTTGAGGGCACTTGTGAGATTTGTTTCTTCAGTAAATATTTCCATATTATGTGGATGGTAACTGGTTCTCAGGCCTCTTCCCAATCAGCTGAAATCTGGGGTATCGGTACCGACACATATTTGGCAACCGTGAAGGGACTCGTCACACAAAACAAAATCTCAAATACAGAGATTAAAAGTTGTGTCACATCTTTTGATGTCTGTTTGGCAAGCGTATTTTCCGAGTGTGTGTTCTTGACTTGTGTGTCTAGATGTTTTTTTTATGCATTAGTCAAAACCATCACATCCTTCAAAATTCCAGACGTCGCGTTGACCGCATTTGAACCTTTGCTCGCTGAACTGGAATCCGAGCTGTCCGTAAATGTCAGCTTGAATATGCCTGCAGTAATGCAGGAAGTGCAGGTGCTGGCTGGGGAAGAGGAAGATGATGATGATGATGAAGAGGGATGGGTAGATGGTCCAGCAGAGACCCAGTTTCCTGTTCCGCTCTAGAGGGAAGTTTGGTGGAGAATACAAGAGGAGGCTCATAAGAGGGAAGCCCTCGTGCACATTTCTATGGACAGTAGTTGTGTTATCATTCATTTCTCGAGGTCATTTTAAGCAAACTTTTGAAATGTTGCATGAAAAAAAAATGAGAATAAAAATATGTGACACTCATGATGAGGATGAACTTATGTTTTTTTGTGTGAAATTGTGTTAAAGGTAAATAACTGTGAGTGAAGGATATGTATAAAACACCTAAAATATATATTTAACATATTCCCTTCATGTTAAATATTCTATTATTTATGAATCTCGACTTTTGCGGGACATGCTTTTGAAGACTCAGAGACTCTGTAGCTGAGGGGACAAACCCTCAAGAGAGGTTTATTAAAATGTTACCAGAGGACACGCAAGAGGGGAAGATAACCAGCAAAGACACACATGGCAGAGAACCTGAGAGGAGACTTCTACATTAGTCAAAACACCTGCTGAACCAACAAGTCCTCCACATTACTGTGGCACTGTAAGCTCTGTCAGCACTGTTGTCATTGTCTGCACTGTTAGCGCTGTTAGCACCGTTAGCTGCTAGCCCCCGACTCAATCCCTCAATCATAGATATGCTCTGGATTTGGCATTTTAGCACCTTTTAAGGATTAGTTTCTTTGTTTTTGTTTGTACATTGTTGACATAGTGGGAAGACTGAGTGGTGGAAGAAGTACTCAGATCATATACTTAAGTAAAAGTAATAATACCACAGTGTAAAAATACCCAAGTAAAAGTCCAGCATTGAAAACATATTCTAGTAAAAGTACATAAGTATTTGCATCAAAATATACTTAAAGTACCAAAAGTAAAAGTGCTCAACATGCAGTAGTTATGAGTACCTCCTGTTATTAACTCCCTTCAACTTCACTGCTGGTTAATCAGCTGACTGTCACTCGCTCTTTTTTTCATCCTGTTGTTACGAATCATTTGTAACCCGTCTGTCAACAGCTGATGTGTGAATAAAGATTTAATATGCAGTTGACACCTGAGGTGGTGATTCTGATTCTGTTTACAAAATCAATGCAGGAACAATTCGTCACGATGCCGCTCCGACGCACAACAGTTTAATACTCAGTTAATTTATGAAGCCGGACTCTGATGGGTTTATTCATGCGCTTGTTTTTGATTTAATTCAGAGTTAATGAATGTTAATCAATCACAGAGCCAACAGCTCAGATCAGGAGCTGCAGGTTACACAAACAGTCACAGATGCAGATGCACACTCTGAGTGGAGTAAAAAGTACAATATGTACCTCCGAGATGTAGTACAGTAAAAGGTACAATATGTACCTCTGAGATGTAGTACAGTAAAAAGTACAATATGTACCTCTGAGATGTAGTACAATAAAAAGTACAATGATTACCTCTGAGATGTAGTGGAATGAAAATAGAAATACTCGAGTACAAGTACCTTGAATGTGTACTTAGCAGGATCCTATACTGTTAGTATCTGCTGACCCGAGTCTTTAAACTGAAGCTCGGTGAGTTCAGATACATCTCTCTGTAACCGAGGAGCCGAGTGAGAAGTCATTACGGTGAATAATGACTCGCTGAAGGCGCTCTCGGCCTTCGCCTTATTAGAGCGCTGATGATGACACCACCGGCGGAGAGAACAGAGAGGAGCGACGGGGGGGACGAGCAAGACCGGGATCCAATTACCACCAGCGCTGAAAGCTCTCCGTGGGCGAGCGGCGGCCTTTTCTTCAGGCGGCGGCAGGCGAGGATGGTTTTTTGTCATCGCGGCCACACGTTGCCGAGTCTTTCAGGTCAGAGGGTGGAGGAGAAAGAAGAAGATCTGTAGGTGTCGTCTCTGTTGGAGGTCAGAAGAGACATCCTGGTCCTGGATACATACATGTAATCCATTTAAAAAACACTCCAGCTGCTGTGACCTGTGACCCTGCCTCTCTGTGGGAGGCAGGGCACAAGAAGAGGAAGAAGAGACGACATGCAGAGGTTATCCTCTGACAAAAGAACAAACTGACGTATAACACCCTCCTAATTAAACTGCCACCAACCTTCAATTAAAGGCACCTTCATCTGTGAATTACAGTCTGTTAAAGCTGCACTAATCAATACTTTTGATACTAACTGAATCAGTTGGCTATTTATATATTCTGCAGCTCCACGGGAAGGAGTACTAAGCGAGGAGAAAGAGAATATTTTATTCTATGATGCATTATACATGTTATGAGGGACCAACATGTTGTGTTTTATCTGGTTTAGGTAGATTGGATGTACGTGCTTTAGCATTTCCAACGACCCATTCATTTTTTGTTATGAAAACTATGATTAAATATGTTTGTCAAGAGCCTTTTTTTCCATGCCTGATGTCATTGAACACTGACTGTATCAACATGCAAAATTGTTAACAAAACTTTACATAAACCTCTATTAAGAGGTCGTAGTAATCACGCTGTCTGCTTCTCACTGTTAGCTGAGTAATGGTCTCCACTGACCAGATCAAAAATCTGATTATTGTTTTATTCACGTAATCAGTTTGATCATCTGAACAGAAAATATTAGACTTATTTCAAACGTTGTCAACAGTGTAGACGGTACAATAGATCTTTATATCCTCAACGAACCCTGTTTTGTGGATTCATTGCCATCACTGAGTCATTATTCACAGTCATGACTTCTTTTCTGAAGCGGTTTGGTACCAAAATCACCAGAAGAAGAATATTTAAAAGTTTCCACTGACATCATGAAACAGTGTTTCATCACAGAGTTAACCTTAGAGTTAATTCTTTTAGCGGCGTCAACAGTGAAATCTTTTTTTCTTCCCTTAGAACATATAGCTGGAGTTGGTTTCTGTGCGTTTCTCTGAGCGGTCGGTGTCCTCAGAAAACCAAACATGTTTTATTCATCGGTTCCTCCCTCTGAAGGAGTCCATTTCCTTCAGTTCAGTTGTGACAAAACACAGCACGCTAGCAGAGAATAACGACTCCGTCAACCAGCTTGTTTTATTTGAGCCAATTTCTGTTCTTTTTCATTCCTCCGTCCTTTGAAGGAAGGAGACGGTTTTAGTTCAAGTTTCTTTTCTTCCCACAGCGAGGCTGGTGGAATTAATCTCAGGACAGATGGAAAGGGTGTGACAGCACAGGTGGAGACTGAACTTTAAGGTCGGGGGCAATGTAATATGTAGCTATACAGCAGAGGCTGACAGCAGAGACGCAACAGAGCCGGGAGATGGAGGACTAACCGATGCACACAGAAGTAAGAAACAGATGGAGGACGACCCGGCTAACAAAGAACGGAGCTGGGAGACAAAAGTAAAACAGGTGGAGGACGAGAAGAAAGACTTGAAGGAGCTGTCGGAAAATGAAGAATAAGAGAGGTTTCTTGTTTGTTCCTGTCAGTCGTAAATGTTTCTTTCTGAATATGAATCCCTGCATTCAAAACATGCAGCAGCAGAAGAAAGAGTGAAAAGAGTGGACGGGACAGAGGAATCCTCTCAGTATGATGAACATTTGGTTATTACACTCAGAAGAAACTGAGGAGAGAGAGAGAATTAGAAGAGCCACATAGAGGAAGACAGACAGGATGTGGAAAAGTAAAACTGTTGAAATGAAGAAAGAGAGCAGGACCAGCAGCAACTTAAAAAATACATGATCCAGATGAAGTCTGCCACATTTGTATTGCCTTAAATTAGGCAAAAGATCGGTGTTGGTTGGACTATACTTCCTCCTTCATGTTTAGGTGGATAACATACCAAATGTTTTCATGGGATACCTCATAATTACATTCATTTTTTTGTAGGTAGGTACGACCTGGACGGACCAGCCTGAATATTCTCTGGTGTTTTAGCTCCAGATTGTCCAAAAGTCTGTTATTTGTCCTGGTTTTGTCAAATATTAATTTCTCTTCTTCCCCCAACGCACACAAAAACACATTGACTCTCCTTCATCTGTCCACAGGTTGATCAATATCTTTCCCCCCCCCCCCCCACTCATCCTCCTCTTTCTTCTTCATTTGCACCACTTGACCTCTGACCTCCGTATGGATCCAGACCTCCTCAGTTCATCTGCTCCTCACTCCAGAGTCTGAACTGCTCTCTTGCTCCGGAAAACGTCCTCAGAGGTCAGCGGTTAATGGGTATCGGGAGCTGATCGGTAGTGTCCAGTTTGTCCAATCGACTGTGGGGACATCGATCGCTGCAGATGTGATCGACTGTAAAGACACAGCTGAGGGTTTCTGGAGACGGATTAACTCGTGTATGTCAATAACCTCTCCTCTCCTCCGTGATCAATATCTGAAGATAAGACGTAATGTTGTTACTGAAGTGTCTCAGTGAATCTGCCAATATTTCTGCACATTTCATCTCGGCAGGCTTTGTTCTTTTCGCCCAAACTCGTCCCTCATTACTGCGCCGCTTCGCACAGGAGTCCCGTTGGCAAGGTCGCCGTTGCCCCGGCGACGCTTTGCAGGCAGGACGATGGAGAGAATAATGACGAGGTCTATCAGAGCAGCATCAGCTGCGCCACGAGATAAACAGAATGAAAACACATCCACCGAGAGTGAAAAACAACTTTCTTTATCTGGAAGATTACGGCCTGAAGGAGAGTTAGTGTGTGTGTGTGGGGGGGCGTGGCGGGGTCAGCATGTTCAGGTCTTGTTCTCTCAGCAGTTTGAGTCTGAACTTTGTTACAAGTCACACAGTCTGTCTCCATAAATACTGAGCTGAACAACGTTATGGAGCCTCACAATCCTCTGAGTATTTTGAAAAGTGCTCTATAAATAAAATGTATGATTATTAATAAATATACCTTTTTCTGATCTTTATTTTGTATGTTTTTGTTCTGCATCTTGTTTCTTTGTGGTGGTTTTGTGTCTCTTTGCAGTCATGTTGTCTCTTTGCATCTTTGCAGTGTTTGTCTTTTTCAAACCTGCAGAATAACATTTGTAGATTAACATTTATTATTAGAGTAAATATTTTCCTCACTCTGACTCACAGGTTCATCTCTTTCCTCGTCATTCATCATTTATCACACACTGATGATACAACCGCTCCTGTTTGATGCATGAATTCAGACTATTTCTGTCGATGTGCCTGAGTCAACTCTGCTAACAGCCATAAACTCCAACTAACCTCTGAATTATTGATGAGCAGCCAGTGTTTCCTCTCGTCTGCTGTGATTTCCACTGACATCAGATCAATACGTTTCAGACCACACAGTCGCTGAGCAGCATCAGTGTTTTCATCACAGGTTTTCACTTGTGGAGGTTACAACAGGTCTTTTTTTAAGATTTTAGCAGTTTATTCATCTATAAAGTGAATGTAGCTGCAGCACAACGTTAGAAGAAGACAGACCTGCTGTCTTCCTGGTTAGTTGTAACATGACTATTAGGGTGTCTGCTCTTTTCAGGACATTATTTGACACGTTAGTTCAATGAGTGTATTTCTATCCATCACTTTTACGGACATGTGCATCAGGAACACGGAGTCAGAAACTCAATAAAAAGAAATATTAGCGTTTTGATGCTAAATCAATTTAAAATATTGATTTAGTTTTACTCCATGAGTATAGTCCATGAGTTGAACAGAAGAAAAAACACCATACATGTATACCAGGTAGGATTTTCTTTTTTTTAAATATAAAACATGCATTGACTCCAAGAGGAAGACAAAAAAAATGGCGGACACAGCATCTCGTGATACGGGATTAAAACGTATTATAATATTCCCTGCTTTCCCCCTCTAATTATGCACTCAGTGAAGCAGTCGGTGTATAATGTTCATGTATCCGTGTGTGCAGTATTTTATGCTAATATTACTATGAACTCTATGACCCCCAGTGGGCGAAACTGAGGTAAAGTGATGTGACAAAAATGCACCAAATAAAAAACAGTTCCAGTTTTCCTAAAAAAGGTTAGTGAAAAGTAAATTAGTTTACGCAGAAATAGAGCAGGAAGTCACGGCAGAAAGTTAAAGGTCCCGTTTGTAGGACTTGTCGACATCTAGCGCCGAGGTTGCAGATTGCAACCAACTGAAACAGAAAGAGATGTGTTTGATGTGTGTCGGCGTCTGTTAATGTCACGTCAAACATTGATGAGACAAAGAAGACGCTGACCTGTGTACAGTGTCTTCCCCCGTCACCAGTGACGTTTGATTGACAGCTGTATTTAAAAACATTTGAGTCCGTCACTCGTCGTGAACGCGCATCATCGTCGCTGACTCAGAGCGTCTCCTGCTGAAGTGTCGCCCTCAGGGGTTGCACTTGCACTCCCCACGTCTCTCAGCCGGAAACACGTCACTTATATGGAGGTGGGGGGTGGGGGCATTAATACGACTTATTCAGCGATTTATGAGTCCATCCTGCAGCGGCCGTTTGTCCCAGCAGGCACTTAAACGTACCACAGTGTAATAACCAGCGTGAGACGTTCAATGGCAGAGAAGTAGATATTCAAATACTGGAGTCTGTCCAGCAGGTTTAATGAAAGATCTGTTTATTAGTGCATGAGAAAGACTTATTGGCTTTCTGGCTGGGAGCTAGTTTGATACCACTCGCGTATTTGTTAAATATGGAGATACAGACTGCAGCTTGTTAGCGTAGCTTAGCTTAATAATAATCTTTATTTATACAGCACATTTCATACAGGCTGTGCAGCTCAAAGTGCTGTACATTTAAAAATGCATGAAAACGTTCCTTTTACAGATAAAAGAAGAAGTGGTAGGAAGAAAGCACAGATGTTGCTCTTACATTGAATCCGTTCACTAATTAACATGTCACATCTTGGGGCAGCTGAGGCATCTTCCTCTTATCTGAAGACCGGCGGTTTGATCCCCGGCTCCCCCGGCCTGCATGACGAAGCGTCCACAAGAGAATAAACCGTGTGTGTGTGTGTGTGTGTGTGTGTGTGAGAGAGAGAATGTTGACATGCAGTGTATACGGAGCTTTGAATGGCTGACGAGTGGAAGAAGCTTTCCCATTTCTAATTCACTGCTCCTTGGCTCCGAGCTGTTGCCAGGCAACCGCCAGAGGTTTTGGAGGAAGTCGCTGCTCCTGCTCATCGGAGGATGTAACTCCGTACATTTAACATTTACTCCGATATTAGACACAACTGTCAACTCAGTTTACAGCCTCAGTCCTCAACTCTAAATCGATTCCAGTGGGAGAAATTGGTTAAAGCCAACTACATTTTGTAAACACGTGACTACAGACCGACATATCCGCCGGAATGTAACAGTGTTTTGAGTGATCGTGATGCACAGCCACTGGGTTTGCTGGTTTTTAAGAGTAAGTAGCAAACTACGATGTCGGGCGATGTTGAGAAGACATGCCGTCTACGGCTCACAGATTCCCAATGGCGTTAGTCCCGCCCCTAGCGCTGATTGGCTGATCGTTTGAGGCGTCTCTGTGAAGAAGATTTAAATCGATCCACCCAGCAGCATCTAACATCTTTAAAATGATCCACCTTTAAACATTAAAGTGATCAACACGTTATTGTTGTCACGTTTAAGATACACTGGGAGGTGCAGGTGATGAGACACAGCAGGATTCAATTAAGGGCGGGGCAGACAATCACAGACAAGGACAGGAAGTGAAGTGAACACTTCAAAATAAAACGGAAGAAACAACTAAACAAAACCCAAAACCGTGACAATTGTATCTATAATTACAATCCAGTTTATATATATATATATATATATATATATATATATATATATATATATATATATATAGTAAAATATTTGAGTACTTCCTCTGTACTTCGTTTTTTGTGCGGATTAAACAAACCAGACAACACATGTTAATGAGTGAGCTTCAGAGATGCTGCTCGGTGGATGTTTTTTAATATATAAAGGGATTGTGTGTCGCTGAATTTGACATTTGAGTTGCAGTTAATGTAATGAGACCGCATAGGTGGTGATGGTTTCAAACATGTATTTTCTTATAATCAGATCCTTCAACACAGAGTGACTGTGGGTTAAAGTACTTTTGTGTATCTCTCTTCTGTGACTCAGGTAAAATATCTGTGTGTTTATCCGGTGACCTGGTTCTGGTCCTCTGAGGATACGATGCAGAGTCTTTCACGAAACCCCCTGAAGCTCGTTTACAGCTGCAGATGTCTGCGGGGTCCGACTGATCAATAAGTCACAGTGATGTGGAAGAGGCTCACTGATGGAGCTGAGTATCGATTCAAAGGAGACACCTCTCTCATCATATTCATGTTTTCAAGACTTCTCCAAAGGCGAAACGACGCATGACACTTTCAGAGATCGTTTACCAAAAGCAGCTCGCTAAAAGCAAAGCAACATATTTTGACATTAATTCACATGCAGCACATGTTTGACGGTATTATTCTTATTATTTCAATGGTGTGGAGCTTCATTTCACTTTTTCTAGTAGGGGGTTGGACTTTTTCGAGTTCCGAGTTTCTAGAACACAGTTTAAGGCCTAGCAATGCTTTAAGCTAATTGCTAACATCAGAATGCTAACATGCTCAAGATGACAATGATGAACTCAGGGTTTAGACAAGATCAGACTGGGTTTAGACTCACTAAGACTGGGTTTAGACTCACTAAGACTGGGTTTAGACTCAATAAGACTGGGTTTAGACTCACTAAGACTGGGTTTAGACAAGGGCAAACTGGGTCTCAATCGAGTTATACTCGGTTTACGCTTGGTTAGACAGGTTTTAGACCAGATCAAACTAAATTTACAGCAGGTTAGACTGGGTTTCAATCACATTAGACATAAAACTTAGCTAACACCAGGTTGGATTGAGTTAAGGACATCTTTTATCATTTATTTCTCTTTGTTTGACAACTTCTTTAAACCCCTGCATGTCTTTATTACTGTATGGTTTTTGAAATTATTTGGGAAGCATGTTGTTACTCTGGTTTTTAAAGGCGCTATATATATTTTATTAGACTGAGTTGAGACCAGATTCCACTCGCTTTAAACCCCTTCAGACTGGGTTGAAGCCGGACTAGACTGGGTTAGACCTCTGCACATGCACTGATCAGTTTAACAGGGAAAGTTTTTGAAAGTGCAGCTTGTTGTGTAATCAAGCGTCTCAGCATTTCTGAAAGGTTCAAGTGAACTTTGAGTCGACAGAAGGAGTATGAGTTTTCTCAGCCGACGGATCGATATTTATTACAAAATGAGATTCTGGTGTGTAGGTTAGTCTGTCAGCTGGAATGAGCTCATTACTTCAGCAGCGGTGAGATATCCAATCACTGTCTGTCTGACTTCTAACTTTGAGAACACGCACAGTCAGCAGGGTGAAGATCAGCGTGATATTCAATACAAAATGAAAACGCTCACGACTCTCCATCACACCTTGCTTTACTTGCAAAATGTTTACGGCTACCCGTCCTTCATCAGAGTGGTCCCTCTAATGAAGGACGGGAAGCTGATCTGAATATTAATCATCGCAATTATGACTCAAAATATTCACAAAATATTCCTGATTCATATTCTTCACCTCCGTCACCGTCAAACACTAATATACTAGCCAGTCGTCAGTTATGATTTGCGAAAACAGATAAAAGCAATTCTTAAAATAATACAACAAACAGCCTTTTGATTGATATTCCCTGGAGTGATATTCCCTGGAGTGCACAGTTTATAAAATGATTTAGGAAAAAGGAGATATCTATAACAGCACTCTGAGTTTACGAACGGTCCAGCTTGTGTCAGAGTGCGCTTTAGTGCTGAAAGTGACTATTTACATCAGCTTTCTGTAATTGGCGCGGGTCGGACATAAAAAACAGAATGCCTGTCGGGTTGGGGTCAATAAAGGTTTATTGAAAAGGAGGAAAAGCTTATAGCTTGGTCGCTAACGAGACATATTTGTAGCATTGAATCCTCTGTGGTCCATGGAGCTGTCTTTGCCAGACTGTATGAAAGAAGTGAACATAGCCTACGGTTCTATAAAATGAAGCCAATGTGGAAGTGTGTTAAACCTGCATTCTCTCTAATGTCCAGCAGGGGGCGACTCCTCTGTTTGCAAAAAGACGTCCGTTTGTATAGAAGTCGTAGACAAGAAGCTCGTCTATACAGCATGATGTTCATTTCGTAAATGATGGTCATTAAGAGTGAAATAGACCATACAGTAGAGTATTCTTTAGGGCGGGGCATATGCTACAAGTGTAGCAATGTGTATCTTTCCCTTAGCTCCACTCTCATCCAAATATGGTCACTTCAGGCTCTAAAAAAACAAGATGGTGATGGACAAAATGCCAAACCTGAGGTTTCAAATTGGTAGACTTCAAGGTGGCTACAACCACTTCTTTCTGGTTCGTGTTCAAGGACGTGTCACTCAGGGCGAAAATAATGCCAGTTGAATTTCAATTAGGATCCTTGGTGGACTTAATATTTTCTTCATATGTTCTCGAGTTGTCTCCCCTCAGCTGTCACTCTGTGAGCCGGAGACAATACATTTTAAAGTGGAGAAGAAACTCTTTGATGCAATAAATCTCCGTGTGGACGGAGCCGAAGTGTTTCCTGCGAGTTCTCAACAAGCGACGCCGCAATCAACTGCCGAGGCCTTGAAGATCCGTCCGGGCGGTGTTTTATTGCAGGTGGAGGACGCAGCGTCTCCAGGCGTCGTGAGCAGACTTTTGATGGAAATGTCAACGTGGCGCTCCACCTTCAATCCGAGTCCAGACACCCCGCCGCTGTCTCCGCCTCGCCGCGGCTGTCCATCACGCCTGGCAGGGATATTATTGTTCTGACGCAGCTGTGAGCTGATGACAGATGAGGCGTCCTGCTCAAAGAGGACCATGGGGAGGAAGAAGAAGAAGGAGAAAAATTTAGCTCTGGAGGAATGAAAAACTGGAGAGGGGATGTCAGAGATGAACAGCTGTCTGCTGTCAGACAACATGAAGCGTCATCATCATCAACAACCGGAACTGTCTGCCATCAAATCTGCCGAGAGTCCAAGGCCCTTATACCTCTCAAAATATGTTGCACTGCGTTTAAGTGGATTTACACCGAACACTTCATTTTCTTTCTACTTTTTCTTGCTTTGTCTCTGTTGTAGAAAGAAAATATAATATAAGAATATTTTCTTATTCGTATCTTAAACGTCTCTTTGTTTTTTCGTTGAGGTTTTCTCGTACGAATGTTTTAACTGTTCAAACTTGTCGTTATGCCACCAGCAGTATTTTAACATTTAACCTTTTCATTCACAGAAATGTTAACTCAATAATAATGGTGTAAACAGATTTAAGTGATGTCTTAATTAAGAAATGTCTTAATTAATTAAGACATTTCTTCCATCACCTTGGTCTTAAGACCAAGACGAGCGATTAGTCGACTAATATTTATATATTAATATATCTTGTTCCGTTGCCTGTGTGGAGTCTCATCATAGCAGAGTTTTGTCGTCTAAAAGCTCTCTGCTTCTTCATCAAGGTCGTCCCAAAAACTTGCTGCCATCATCATCATTAACAAACTGCTTCGTTTTCCAGAAAGAAAAGAAAACAGCCACGTCCGCGTAAAAATATCACAACATTAAACTTAAACGACTGAACCGTTCACACACACACACACACACACACACACACACACACACACACACGGGCTGTTAGCGGCTAATAAATAAAGGAAATGAGCAGAGAGAGAGAGCTCATTAATATCAGTGAAGGTGAGCAGCTAACAGCCCCAGGAGGCTACTGCTGTTAATACAGGCAATGAATGGAGAGAGACGACTCGAGCTAACGCTAATGCTAACACACACACCCGCACACACACACACACACACACACACGCACACTGGTTTTATGGTGGTCAAACTCTCTCTCTCTTTCTCTCTCTCTCTGTCAAAAAATAAAGAAAACATGTGCTGTATTACTAGATCATCAGAATAATGAATAATTATTAAATCTCAATTCATGCTTTAAACACATAAAAATAAATGAAAAATACACAATATTTCAGTTTTTTCAACAGATAGATTAATATGTTTTAATATTTTGCTGATTTTCGGCTCCAGATATTTTACCAATAATTTCCTTCGATATTTTACAAATGTTATTTTGGATGTTTTACATTCTTTTGTTTTGGGATATTTGTTAATATTTCTTTTTATTTAAAGTTTTTACTATATATTTTAGTACATATCCTCATCTTCTCCTCCACCATCTTTTGTCTCCTTCTCTTTCTTCTCTTCCCTCTCAGGACCTCTGTGTGTGTGTGTGTGTGTGTGTGTGTGTGTGTGTGTGTGTGGTAGTATTAGTGTTAGCATGAGTGTGAGTGTGCCCTTGGCTGGACTAATTATCTCTGTGGAGGACACAGGAGGGAGAGCACGTTTTTCTGCCTCTAATGATTCATAAACAATTTTAACAGGATGAACTCCATCAGGACCTTAATTAGCCAGCGACACACACACACACACACACACGCTTCACACAAAAACCTGTTATATGGCCATGTATGTATTTCAGTGGAAGACCAGTGTAAAATCAAAAGGGACGTTCACGTCCAACATGCACCAGAGACCATCTTTGACACAATGTCACGAAGGCTGAGGAGGACTGTAGCTTCAGTTTAGAGTATTTTTGACATCAGCTTCCTAATTTTAAAACCACTGCAAAATCTCTCAAATTCACTCTCTTTTAATGTCAACAATGAGCATCCATGCTCAACTGCATACATAGATATTTGCAAACTTTAGATTTAAAGTTCTGTGTGATTGGCATGAAGCTCAAATGAGTCTCAGCCGGTTGGTGCAGGTGAACGAGGCCCAGCTGGGGAGCAATCAAGTCAATCAGACGGTGGGCGGAGCCAAACTTCTACCCTACAAATAAGACTGGTGCACAGGTGAGCTTGTATCAAACAGAGGAAACAGCATAGACTCCTCAACATGGCCGTGGCAGTCGGAATCCTTTTCTGGCTTCTTTGTGGAGCCGTATCAGCAGCGCTGGACTTCAAGTGGAACCCTAAGCCTGCTGCTGGCAGGTTTGGACATCAGAGACCGGTCCAGGGCCATACAGGTAGACCTCACCCACACCACAGGAGTCACTACAACACTGACCACTTTTGATATCTGATGATCAATGTGGTTGATTTATCAGTGAAATGTTTTAATACATTTTAATTTATAGAAATTGAATGTTGAGTTTCAGCATCAGATGGAGTGAGTTCAGGAAGGGAGGTGCTGGGTGACAATATCACTCACGTGTTTACTGTACGTGTGTACAGTGTCTGTCACTCCTTTGCAGTCCTTGTCTGGTTTCTCCTGTTCACATGGTTGCAAAAATCAAGATGCGATGGCCAAAATGCCAAACTCGAGGTTTCAAAACTGCATTCCACAAACTAATGGATCCACTTTTATACAGGCTATGGTTCTTCATAGCATTACCAATGAAACTGATGACACCCTTCCCTCCCAGCAGTCCAGGAGAAGCAGTCTTTACATGCACCATTGTCTTGGAGGTATCCGGAGCCACCGGCTGAGGAGCCTCAGTTCCCTCCAGAGTTTCAGCCAAAGGCTCCGTCGGCGGCCGACAGTATCAGCGCAGTCTGCGGGGAGCGCTCCGTCTGGGTGCAGGCAAAGAGAGACCTGCTGGGGATGGGTAAACCTGTCCTGGCTGCGGACGTCACGCTGGGAGGATGTCCTGCCGCTTGGGAAGATCCTGAAGAGCAGGTCCTGATCTTCGAGTCAGAGCTGCACGGATGTGGCAGCCAGCTGAAGGTGAGTGTTTATGTGAATCGATAAACCCACTTTTTTTTTTTTTTTTTTTTAATCCATAAATTGTCTCACTTTTTTATTAAAGCCCAAATGATGAATGCATTTTCAGTATCGATTGGCTGACTTGAGAAGCGGGTGCGTCTTCGTCCACCTGATGAATGCAATGTATCACTTCTAGCTCTGTTTTTGGTCTCCACTAACTCCTGAGGGACATATTGGTCTTCGGCAGCTAAATGCTCCACCATGTTCACCGGCTTGTTAACTGAGCCTGTCTGGTGCTGAGCAGGTGGTGTACAGTAACTTTGTCATATGGTAACTGCTGTAGCTAAAAAGTTTCACAAAGTTGGTGCCAATTATTGGTTATTTGATAAGTGTCACTGTTTTTCAGATGTCTGAGGACTCGTTCATCTACACCTTCACGCTGCTCTACTCTCCCAGTCCTTTGGGGGACAGTCAAATCATCCGAGCCAGAGACGTCGCAGTCAACATTCAATGTCTCTACCAGAGGTCAAAATCTTTTTTTTGTCTTAGCAGTTATGGAAGATGTACGTGAATACCACTGTTAAAATTGTATTAAAACATTAATGTGTTCATCACTTTGATGTCAGCGTTGAACTGAATTTCATGTTTGGATTGTTTGATAGCTAAAACTACAACGTATCATTTAATAGTTTGTTGTATAATCTAAAACTGCCAAGCTTGACTTCCATTTGATGCTACTTGCACAGTACTTGAGTAAATCGGCTACCTAGCTATACGCTCTACCTCGGTCCTTACACGGTTCTTGACGATTGGTCTTCTGGAGAGCATGGAAGTGTTTAATCATATCTTTGCTGTTAATCTGTCTTTGTTTTAGGAAGCATGATGTGAGCAGCTCGCTGTTGCAGCCGACGTTGAGTCCCTTCAGTGTCGCCAAAGGCTCGGAGGAAAATCTCTACTTCTCCATCAAACTCTTAACTGGTGGGTGTTTTGTTCCAACTTCATCAATTATTTTCCTGGTGGTGCTTTCCTATGACAGGGAAACCTTACAGGCGAGTAGGTTAGATCATGAAACTTCAACAGTGGATTACTTAAGAATTATTTTTCACTATTATATAAATTTAGTAAAGTGAGAAGTACAAAACATGAAGTTATTTTCCACCGCTGAGGTTCAGTCAGTTGGTCTTTTGCTATGAAGCCACCATATGTTAGATTTCTTGTAACATTAAAGTTTAACTCTTTTCTGAACACTCCTGTCCTTGTTTTCTGTCGCTCAGATGATTGGCAGTACGCTCGTCCGTCCGCTGTGTTCTTGATGGGAGACATGATGAGGTTTGAAGTGTCGGTCAAACAGTTTCATCACGTCCCCCTCAGAGTGACGGTGGACAGCTGCGTGGCCACAGTGGTCGCGAATAGCGACACAGTCCCTAGATACGTCTTCCTGGGAAACAACGGGTGAGTTTACTTTACTGGTGGTGGTTTCTTTTTTTTAAAGTCCACCTCCACTCTGAAAAACTCTTGTTGAATCCTAGTTTAACAAGCATGGCTCTACCGCAGCATGTTCTCCCAAACGCCGTATTCTTCTCAATCTTTGTCAGTCTGTTGTTTGAGGGTCCTCTTTGTTGTGTTCAGGTGTCTTTTTGACAGTCAGCTGACAGGCTCCAGCTCTCGGTTCCTGCCTCGGACCCAAAACGACAAACTGCAGTTTCAGGTGGAGGCGTTCAGGTTCCAGCAGGACGACAATGGCGTGGTGAGACTCGAACGCGTCGCACACTTCCTGAATCTCCTGCGTGATTAGGATTTTTACCTGGGATTTTCTAACCTTAAGTTTCCTTTCTTCCAGACAGCCGTTGGTTTCTATGTCGACTAACTTGAATGAACACCTTCTTTGTCTCTGTAGATCTACATCACCTGCAGTGTGAAAGCCACCGCAGCTGCTGGAGCTGTTGATGCCACAACCAAGGCCTGTTCATTCGCCAACAGGTGAGACGCCACTGATACAACTCCCATCATGCCATCTGCTGCCAATACTTGATAGTGTTTCTGTGCTGAAATACTGAAGAACTTTATTTGATAAATATATATATCTGAAATCGGTGATAGACAGACTTCTTGTCATCTCAGAAATCATAACTATAATGTAACTTTTTGTGCACTGAACATCATGCAGTATCACTAAAATGTGATAAAAATCTGAAGTTAACAGACATGAAAGAATTTTTAAACCTTTTCTCCAAACGATTGTAAGAGGCAGAGCTTTTGTTGACAGGTGGAGGGAGGCCAGTGGCAGCCATCAAGTCTGTAGCTGCTGTGACTCAGACTGTGCAACAGGGCGCCACGAGACTGGAACAGGTGAGTGGGTCGACTCCAAAACCAGTTGGACCGTATTTCCACTAAAACTGTACTCGGCACATGCTGGGTCAACCTGAACTGACTGTACTGATATAAATACCAAATGTCTGTACCAACAGCATTTAAAAGATTACATACTCAACCTTAATGTTCAGATAATTAGGAGTGTGTAATTAAGTTCAAATTACAGTTTTATGTGAAAGTTCTATTGATTAGTTTTTTTTTGTTTTTTTTTTCTCATTGTAGTAAAGATATATTACTGTTGGATGGGTTATAGTTTTTTGTTTTTATAATGGAAAACTTTCCTTCAACTTTACTAGATGATCCACAAGATATCCCTTTATTGGTAACATTTTAATGAACCCTTGAATTTAATCCAGTCCAGGGTAGCTGTAATATCTTATAAACTGTTTTTTTTGTTTTGTTGCTGCAGGAGCTCAGTGGGAACAGGAAACAGCTGTTGGACCAATCACAGTGAAGGAGAGACCTCTACAGTGAAGAGAAAATAACTTTTAATGTGATTAAAGCTCTTAATACTGTGAGACATGGTTTGTGTAGTTTGTTCTCAATCAGAAGAAACACTAGAACAAAGCGGTTGATTGAAAGTACAACTGAATTTCCAAATGTTTCAATGGGTCAACTAATTTATCTGAAAGCTCTGTCTGACTTTTGCAGTTTAAATTAAACAAATTCCAAAAACTCCACATGCATAGAGGCCTCACATCAGCCAAAGTCAGTCATCGTCACCGATCCTTATTTTAACCAACTCTGCAGTCCCTTTTTGTCCTCCAGCCATATGACCCGAGCATAGCATTAGCCCGTTCAGGGGATCCCAGCTTCTAGACTGACTTGACTAATGCTACAATTATCCAGGAAAACGGTGTTCTGAACCAGTAACTTAATAGATCTGTGTGGTTAATGTGAAGTTCAACCATCACATCGGTTTTTAATTGAAAGTTCTTGCGGATGGAATGAAGTTGTTTTTTTTTTTTTTTCTGTCAAGGATTTGTTGACTTTATTCAATCAAAATGGTCTTCAGAGAGGAAAGTATATGGCATGACCAAACGCATGTACATTGTAGGACAAAAAGTAACAAAGGAAATGACTTTAAAATTCAATCCAGACATGTTGTGGTGAGAACCAACACTTTTCACTGGAAGTTTGACTGTCTATTATCTGTCTGTACCAATTGGCTTCTAAATCAGTTGATATTGCAGTTCATACACCTCTTACAGTTGCATGATTCACAGCTCTCGCCTTATATGAAGGTGGACTGACTCCTGTCCCGTCCTTGGTGGGTGGAGCAGCATGATGGTCCTGAAGCTCTGGAGGTGGTCTTTGGAGCATGAGAGCTGCACGCACCACCTAGTGTTTCTCTTCAGTTCAGAGATTCCCTGTTCCAGCTCTTTGAAGCCTTAAGCCCATTTCTTTCTCTGCTTCTCTTTGATCACCTCTTGGCTGTATAAAAACAAGAGCTCTGCTCAGACAGGAAGTCCTACTCTGGGCAAATGATTAAGGTCAATCGTGGCAGTGCAGGTTTTTAGAGAGAATTGATATTAAATATATTCTGCAGTTTATTTCCATTTCTTTTGTACATTTAATGTCACTATGTGCTCGGTATCAATTCTGTCTGTCAAAGCTTACTCTGAAACTAAAGATCTTTGGACAGTGATTTATTTTTTTTTATCTTGATCTGCTCTCAGAAGCTTCAATAAAAATATACTCTTACAATGAAATGTAAGGTTCTTGATTTGGCATCCAGAACTTCCAAAAACTTTCAGGCAGCTCTTCTGGGATCTCAAACCTACTTGACACATGAGACAATCATAAGAAATGCTGACTCGCACTCCCAACGATCAAAAGGGGCCCCTGCAAATTCAACATCAGACAAGTGGTGTTCCTACTGTCAAACTGGTCATGTTATCGCTGAGTGTCTGACTCTCGAGCGCAAATATCAGCCTCTACAAGTGATGCAAGCCAAGCGTATTGGTTTAATCAAAACGGTGACAGGAGTTGTGGAAGGCCAGTGAGGATACTGAGACACTGGTGGGTCGCAGTCCTTCATTCTCGCTGATCTTCTGCCTCTCAGCACTGAGACCTCCTGTGGAGCTAGTGCAATAGTACGGGGCATTGAGATGGGTTACGTACCCGCCCCACTTCATCGTGTGCATGTCCAGTCAAAGCTAATCTTTGGGGTCTTTGATGTTGCTGCACCCTACTCATTTCCTATACAAGGGTTTGAGTTCATCATGGGAAATGATATAGCTGGAGATATGGTACTGCCTAGTCCTGAAGTTGTGAATATCCCTGTTACTAGTCCAGATAAGGATGAAGTGTTGAAGTCATCCTGACGTGTTTTCTGTCAGTGTCCTCACCTGATCCCAGGCTCGTAAACAGGAAGAGGAAACCAACCTGGCCCGACTCCATACTTGCACATGTCTTTGCAGAAGACAAGCTGCCCCCCTTTGATCGTCGGATTTTACACCTCCTGACATGGACCTATCCACTCCCACAGTGATTTTGTCAGCATTGCCTGTGACACGTGAGTCCCTGATTGAAGCTCAAAAAACTGATGCTAGTCTCGCTAAATGTTTTGAGGGAGTGACGGAGGTAGCATATGAGAAAATGGTACAGTCATTCTATGCAGAAGAGGGGATCTTGATGCGAAGATGGGTTTCACGGCCTATGTTAAAAGAAGAGGGAAAGGATGAAAATGGTGGTACTGTGAACCAAGAAGTTGTTCCCATTATGTACACAAAAACAGGAGATAACTATGACTGACTTAAATATGCCTCTTTTTAGAAGAAAGCTGTGTTTGTGTTTCAGGTCTGCCACGCCCCTTTGTGATGCTGAAGCACCCACACCTGAGAGTCCGCAGTTCATCAGTGGAGCTGAATATCAACCCCGAGATCCAGTGTTTTCCCTCTTTTGTTTTTTCTTGGCCTGTGGAGCTGTTGGTTCGCTGCTGGTGCCGAGAGCATTGGTACTGCCATACCTGGGGCTTTGATTGTTCCTGACTATAGAACTATGTTGTTTCACTTTGAGGAAGCTGTCTAGGGGTTCACTGCCATTTATTTTGTAATTCCTGTTATCTCCTGTTTTTGTGGCTAGTTAGGGAGCTTAGTATTATTATTATTCAATTTTTTTATCATTAAAAAGTGGCCAGAGAGCGGGTGCCCTTGGCACCGAGGCTGTCGGCCAGAGAGCGGGTGCCCTTGGCACCGAGGCTGTCGGCCAGAGAGCGGGTGYCCTTGGCACCGAGGCTGTCGGCCAGAGAGCGGGTGTCCTTGGCACCGAGGCTGTCGGCCAGAGAGCGGGTGTCCTTGGCACCGAGGCTGTCGGCCAGAGAGCGGGTGCCCTTGGGATGTTTGACCGATTTGGCAAAAAGTCTCCTTCCGATGCACCAAGAGGGGTTGCCCTTGGCACCGAGTCCGTCGGCCAGAGAGGGACCTTTATCAACATGTTTAACTTGTTTTCCGTCATGAGACAGGATGAGATAAAGATGTGCTGGATCAGGATTAAGTGTTACATCCACTGCAGACTGCTGGACCCTCTTCAGCTCGGCCTCAGTGAGCAGCTTCTTCATCTGTTTACTGAGCATCTCTTCCAGCTGATTCACAGCTCTCCTCACAGTCCCCTCATATGAAGGTGGACTGACTCTGACTTCTGTCCAGTCTTTGGTGGGTGGAGCAGCGTTCAGGGTCCTGAAGCTCTAGGGGAGGTGGAGGTGGTCTTCAGAGCATGAGAGCTGCTCCACCTCAGTGCTTCTCTTCTTCAGCTCAGAGATTTCCTGTTCCAGCTCTTTGATGAAGCCTTCAGCCTGTTTCTCTGTCTTTCTCTGCTTCTCTTTGATCGTGTTGATGAGCTTGGCCTGGCTTCTCTCAACAGACTCCTTCAGAGCGGTGAAGACCTGAACACCATCTGCCATCTCTTTGTCTGCATCTTCCTTCCTGAGCACCTCTGAGTGTTTGATCTCCTGAATCTTCAGTCGTCTCTTCTGGATCATCTGCTGAATTTCAGCCTCAGTCTTCCCCAGCTCGGCCTTCTTTCCTTCATATTCTTCTTTCAGAGGAACAACATCATGGGTCTTGTGGTCTAAAACAGTGCAGAGCATGCAGACACACATCTGGTCGGTCTTACAGAACAGCTCCAGCAGTTTATCGTGCTTCGTACACATCCTGCCTTCCAGGTTCTCCACAGGGTCGATCAGCTGATGTCTTTTCAGACCTGATCTTGTCAGATGAGGCTCCAGGGGAGTCTCACAGTAGGATTCCAGACACACCAGGCAGGACTTCAGGGCCTTCAGTTTGGTTCCAGTGCAGACGTCACAGGGAACTTCTCCTGGTTTGGCAGCTTGTTGCTCTGAGCTGCTGCTGCTGGCTTTCTGTTGAGCTGACTGTCTGAACTGAGCAGCCATCAAAGAGATGAAAGTATTGACCTGCAGCTCAGGTCTTGTGTAGAAAAGCTTTTTACAGTTTGGACACTGAGACTGGACATGAATATCCCAGTGTTGAGTGATACAGATTTTACAGAAGTTGTGTCCACATGGTATGGCGACTGGATCAGTGAACACATCCAGACAGATGGAGCACAGAAACTGATCTTCAGTCAGCAGACAGCTGGCAGCAGACATATCTACACTCTGAGGATGAAAACACGGACAACTCCCAAGCCCACTTTATGGTCTATTTGACTCTAAATCAGAGGTAGCCAACACGGTGCCCGCGGGCACCTGGTCGCCCGCAGGGTCCATGCGAGTCGCCCGCAACGCATGCTCTAAAAATAGCACTAGGTCCCCATGGAGCTCCGTCCATGACCGCTAAAAACGCTTGCATTCATGTCGATTTTAAAAGGAAGAGGCCGCCGCACCGCACTAGGTTTTCAGGTTCCGAATGGCGGGCGCTTCCCGTTGGCACCGGACGCACCACCCCCGCCGCAATCGCACACCATCGTCAGGTCCGTCAGTCCTCGGAACAAGCCGCGGGGCAACAACTCGTAGGTGGCGGGGGTAGAGGCGAGGCAACGCAGTACGATTTGAAAAGGCCCAGACTAGAGGTTTGAACGCAGGCGACCAAAGACGCTCGCGTGCCTCGGAGGGTTGGATCCCCCCCCCTCGGCTATAGACGAGACTTTTTACTAGTTTCTTCGTGGAGAAAAAGGTACCCAAAAAAAAGCTGGTGACTACAGACTACAGGCCGGCATGCAGGCTTCATTGCGCAATGCAAAGTTGACCCAGATTTCCCAAAATGTTGTGATTAGTACTAATGTAATAGGATTAATTTAAACATGTGAAAGAGTTGATTTTTTTTTATCTTGCATAACTGATAATTTGTATAAACATGGGACAGAGTTCATGATTTGTTTAAAAATGTTACGAAGGTAGTCGTTAGTACAAACGAGTCATGATGTGAAGATATGACAGTTAATGATTTCCTAAATTTTTTTAGAAGTGTTCATTTTTACAAAAATATAACAGGTGCGATTTTGAACAAAATACACAATCATTGTGAATAATTATTGTGAGGAATAATTAACATTGACATGTGATCAAACAGTCTCTTCACATATATTATTGTTGTTAAAAGGTGATCTGTGCAACTTTGTTATTCAAGAAGTTTATCAAACAAGTAGCCCTTCGTACTGCTCAGTACCCTTGAAGTAGCTCTCAGTTTCAAAAAGTTCCGTGACCCCTGCTCTAAATGGACCATAATTTACTAAATGAACTAGACTCATGTTTTCAATGTTTACTGAGGTAATAAATCAAGAGAGAAGTAGTCATTTTCTCATAGACTTCTATACAACCAGACTTCTTTTTACAACTGGGGGAGTCGCCCCCTGTTGGTCAGTAGAGAGAATGAAAGTTTTGAGACACTTTGAGACAAGCCGATAATTAACTGATAAGATTAGTGTCCATTATCCATCATTCAATTTCATCTGCAGCATTTGAGCAGAACAGCTGGATCCCAAGTTCAACTACCAGGAGAGTTCTGCATAATTTATACTTATGTGGAAAAGCAGAAAAGCAACCGCTTCACGCTTACTTTCCTCCCAGTAATTATGACTCTACTCAACAAGAACACGGATCTTTGTTTTTTTAGTTCACAGACAGACAACATTGTTGTATTTTGTTTTATGTGTCATGTCTGTATGGCTTTTACGGTTCTCACCTGTTTTATAACGGCTATGTATTTCTATATATTTTCTTTCTCAAGGCATGTGCATTATTTGACACAAGTCTTTAGTGTGCCACTGTAGTGTTTTGTCTTGTCCTTATTTGGGGAATATTTCTTTTAACTGTTTAACAATAATATGAATTTTGATCGATCAATGCTATCAGTTAAAGGATTAATGATGAAATTCTTTAAAGGCTAGTTCTTAAGTTATTAAAGCCGACATGTGCCCAGACGCTAATGCGTCCTGGTGTTGCACCCTGTCCTCGTGACACAGTTCTGACTTTGTTGTTCTGTCAATATGACAAGAATAAACTATAAAAATGTCAGACAGAAATCTATATATTTAATCTGTGAATCCATTCAGAGTCGTAGAAGATTGCAATTCATCTGAAATCCCTCCCCAGTTTACAAGCTTACTTCAAACCAATAAAAATCGAAATCATCATCACGCGATAGCCAGATCCCAGATTATATTTCACCTAATGTGTTCAGCCTCTATTAATCTCCACAAAGACTGTTAACCTGCATTCAACAAAAGCCAGCTCCAACGTGATTGGTCAATAGTATTCTTTTTTTTTTTAGTGACGTCACCTTGTTCCAGATCTCGGAAAGAGAAATTATGGACACAACTATGAAAATATAATACTAGAAGTATTCTTTTAAGATAAACACTTCCACGTGTCTTCTTTTGCCTGCCTGAGTCTGGCTGCATTGCTCATGGGCTGAGAGAGAGAGAGAGAGAGAGAGAGAGAGAGAGGCTTAACTGGTAAATAACTGCAGAACTGGTTGGTTCCGAAGAGAAGATCCAGGCAGGTGTGTCCTCGAAAAACGTGACAGACATGGAAATGCAGTCTCATATAATTACCTCCTGTGTGCCCAGGCACTGAGAAGATCACACACACACACACGTTTATATCTATAACCCCCACCGATTGACCTCAGTTAAACATTTACTCTGAGTTGAACTTCCTGTCTGAGTAGAGCTGAGGTTTTGAGTTCA
>NW_022280032.1:1070342-1070642 GCF_004355925.1 Anarrhichthys ocellatus
TCAACACATAAAGGAACACTTCATCCTTCAGTTTATCACAAACATTCAACATCAACACATAAAGGAACACTTCATCCTTCAGTTTATCACAAACATTTAACATCAACACATAAAGGAACACTTCATCCTTCAGTTCATCACAAACATTCAACATCAACACATAAAGGAACACTTCATCCTTCAGTTTATCACAAACATTCATCATCAACACATAAAGGAACACTTCATCCTTCAGTTTATCACAAACATTCATCATCAACACATAAAGGAACACTTCATCCTTCAGTTCATCACAAACAT
>NW_022280032.1:1070742-1075502 GCF_004355925.1 Anarrhichthys ocellatus
AACACTTCATCCTTCAGTTTATCACAAACATTCAACATCAACACATAAAGGAACACTTCATCCTTCAGTTTATCACAAACATTCATCATCAACACATAAAGGAACACTTCATCCTTCAGTTCATCACAAACATTCAACATCAACACATCTGGAGATACGTGGTTTTACCTGGACAGGAAAGCGAAGGGTTAGAATCTGCAAAAGATACTCGGGTAAAGTAAGTATCTTAACTACAGTACTTGAGTAATTGTAGTGACATTACACCACTTACCTATAACCTGTAACACTATACCTATACCTGTATTTTTACAGTATGATATTAGTACTTTTACTTTGTAAAGGATCTGAATACTTCCTCCACTTCTGGAATGTGAGCAGGTCTTAGACCTCTGGACGGCCTCTTTGAGCCCTTAAGTGATTTATAAATTACTCTCAGAACAAAAACTAGCAGCTTTTTTTGTGTGAATACGACCCCTTTACACCATGAATGACCTTTTACCTTCCATCTGACCTGTTCATGCTGCGGGGAGTTTACTTTACTGGGTCAGTCGCTGCTGTGCTGGGACAGCTGCTCTGCCACCTCGCCAATCGTCCATTTAAGATGACGTCACCTGCGTGGATGCAGCTGGAGAGGCTGTCGTCATGTATCACGAAGAGGGCAGAGCAGAGGGCTCATCATCTGTTTTCTATATATAACCCTGACCTACACCCTCCTCCTCCTCCTCCTCGCCACCAAGCTGTCTCGCTCCCTCGCCGCGTCCTGAGCGTCTGAGGCAGCGGCATCCATCACGGGCCGGAGAGGAGCCTCCTGTCGGATTCATCCATCTCTGCCCTCCACCTCTCGGGGGAGGAGAGGACGACTGCTGGCTGTGTGAACCTGAAACAAGAGAGGTCATGGGGTCAAGCTTCAAAATAAAAGTCTTTAACACATCGAAAAGTCAGTGACGAACTTTGTGTTTTTGTCACAGTGCTGATTTTATTTTGTCTGTTTTCATTTATTTATTACATAAAAAGTCTGAAAACTCACGGCACAAAGCAGAAAACTGTTTTTCTTTCTTAGGTAAGGTTTTGAATGCAGATCTTTTATTTGTAGAGGAGTATTTTCACTGTGTAGTATTGATACTTTTACTTCATCAAAGGATCTGAGTACTTCATTCCACCACCCGTCATCAAATACCCCGCCACAATAAAACAATCATCACTCAACTTCTGGTTCAAATCCGCCTCAACTCTTCTCCACGGACCGTCACGTGTTCTTCATCAGCTTCTGGGTCCATCAGACATTCAACAGTTTCATCAGGACACCTGTTCTTTTTGAATTTAGAGCTCTCTTCACAACTCACTTAGTCTACTGAACAACAAAAAAGTAAAACACATACTGGAAAATATATGTTTCTCTAAAGCCTCTGAACTTTGTTTATAGCTATGTGAATATATACTCTTGTTTTTGTAACATAATTGTCCTTACATTTTTATTTAAATTATTTGTGTGTGTTATTCTAGTTACATACTGTATGTTCTATATGTGCTGCTTATTTTTCCCTGAATTCTTCAAGTCAAAAGAAATAAAAAAATGAATCCAGACAACAACATTGAAGACATTATATTTCTACCAATGCAGAGACAAAGTCTGCTGAGAGTCTGAGGTTAAATGAATCTCATCCAGAGTAATTCTAGTATTAATAATCTGCTGCCGACGCCAAAATAATCATCAACAGGTTTAAGGAAAAAATATCAAGCTGACTTTGTGCTGCCTACTGGACTTCAAAGTACACTGGTTCAAATCCCCAAAACATGCATTAAATGTAACACGAGGCGGACTTTGTGACCACGAAGGGGTTTTGAACAGGTGTGCAGGTGAATCAGGAATTTAAAACCAATATGATTTTATTGAGTTGTAGAGTTCAGATTCAGCTGAAGGTTAAACCAGTTTGAGTTGAATTTTACGGCAGTTTGAAATCTTATTGGTTCAAAATGAACTCTTTGTATCAAAGAAAATTCACTCAAATCTGTAACAGAGAACAGCTTTTTTTAGAGAAACTACAGACATACACACACACACACACACACACACATACACGCACACACACACACACACGCACACACACACACACACACAGAGCGGTGAGTGCAGCAGCAGCGCCGCCTGCTGTCTCTGAATAACATCACATCCTGGAAAACCTGGAACTGGTTTTATCCAATCATGGAAACATCCTGGAAAATGTTTCTTTTTTTTAAATAACCTGAAATGTCTTTGAAAACATCGAGTTTGTCTCGTGTGGAAAGTGCGTCTGAGACGTTTCCAGTAATCATTACAAAAATGTCACATCAATGATTTTGTTCTCATCAATGGAAAGAAGAGATTTAATTATTAATGAACACCTTTCAAACCAACAAACGTTGATCAAGATATTAAAGTTTTTGTTGCTCCTCAAGTGGCCGATAAAAAACTATTTTACTGTGTATGCTTTTATTTTGCAGGTATCTATTTTCTATGTTTTGATTATCAGCTTTACATTTACTATTTATCTAAGAAATAAACCTCTCACATGGTTTCATTTAAATAAAACTTTGAGGCCTAAAACTGTAAAACTATACTATATTTCACACACAAAAAGAAAAGGTTATAAAGGTTTAAAACAAATGAATGTGTCTATCAGAACTTAGTTTCTTCTTCTTTGCTCTCCCATTATTGATCTCACGACCCCTCTGATTTATCCGGTGTCCCTTTGGAGGGGCCCGACCCCTAGGTTGTGAACCACTGGATCAAACTGTATACAAAGCAGTTAAAACTGGCTCCACCTCGAGCAGCTACAACAGAAAAAAAATGAACAATCTTATAATGAAATATATAATGATATATCAACCAGTTTCTGCACATTCAGAGTACGTTTACTGTTGATTCTTTACGTATACTTTTACTGCGGTATGGAGCTTGAATGCAGGACTTGTGGAGTATTTTCAGATTGTTGAACAGCTGCTGCATTCCACACTTTAACCTCCTGGCAGAAAATACAAAGTAAAACAAGTCCAGAAAGGGTGAAGACAGATGGAAGATCCTGAACAGGGGACCAAACCATTTGTTATACAACTGTTATACTATTATATTAGTATTATTACTCATGCGTTCATATAAAACTGGATTTCCCTGTTGTAGTTGCTTTAAGTGGAGCTCATTTTGAACTACTTCTTAAAAACTATTTCCTAATATTTATTTATAGGACCTCTGTTGTTCCAGGATCAGTGAGACGACGTGATGACGTACTGACGACAGACGCCACCGATTTCTGATGCGTTCCTGTGCTTTATGAAATGTTGGAATTATGAATCTATTTTACGTAAACACAAATAACCAATCAGTGAGAAGAGGAGCGCTTGCACGTTGCTTTGTTTGATACAACTTCTATAAAGTTGTGTACGTTTTATAAGAAAGTATAGGGTCCATAATGACACCCAAACATTGGATTTCAAAAACTCTTTTAATCTGAACTCTGTCTATAAATGTAGATTGATCATCTTTCTTTCAATTCCCATAAAATTTAGATGTGGTTAAAGCACACATTCAATTATAATGTATTAAAATCAAACCACTTTTTGAATAAAACTAATTTATTTTCAATATTATCCAAAAAAAGAGTCATGTTTAACACTTGTTTGAGGTTTTACAGGGTTTTCCACTTGAGATAGTTATGCAAATAGGAAATAGTCAAATAAATATTAAATTAAATATAAAATTGATTATTAAATATTATATATGTAGAGCTCATGAAGTATATATCTGTCCAGGTAAGAATTTAGGTACAATATAAAGACATCTTGTGAAAAATCGATTTCAAATCAGTATAGCCACCAAAAAACATCCAAATATAGATTTAATATTTCATCGAAGTTGAGTATCTATTTTTCTGTTAATAACGTTATTTATGTCACACATTAAAGGATGGAACAACAAAATACGTGCATTACGAAATAGAAAATTTTGTAATGTAAATTACACTTACATTATTCTTGTTTAAAGTACTGTTTTCTGTTTGTTTGTGCACTATATTTTATATTTTATTGTACATTTTAATATGTTTCTATGTTTTGCACTGTGTTGATTGTTTAATGTGATGCACCATCCACCACGTAAAAATTCATTGTATGTGCAACATACTTTGACAAATAAACGGTTTTGATTCTGATTCTGGAAAATAGAGTTGTCTGGCAGCACCTGAACGCACCAGCATGCTCCTCCTACTTCCGGTAAAGAAACCGCTATCTGTCAGAGAAAAACATCCCACAGCTGAATTCCGCTACTTTGTCTCGCCGCTGTTTGATTGTTATTTTTCGGGTTATTTTTTAGGACTCTCCGGACACACAGAGAGAGAGACATGCCCGGACAGAGGTAACCGTCCCCGGGCTGCTGCTGCACCCTCAGCCGGCTGAAGGACAGGAGCAGGACGGACACACGCAGATGGAGAGGCCGAGCAGGCTGCTGCTGCTGTCCGAGCTCCGCGTCAGAAACGCGGGGTGCGACGTGAGCCTGAGCCGGTCCCTGCTCACTTGGAAGAGACGGACCTCCAGCCCGGTGTACCACCCGTTCAGACCCAGTAAGACCCGGATAATGTGTGTCTGTTTATGTCCATGTGTCTGTCTGTCTCTCTCTGTCTGTCGTATCCTATGTGTGTTTGTGTGTCGGCCTCCTGTGTGATAAACAAAGCACATTTAGCACAAACAAAGACCAACACACACACACACACACACACACACACACACAC
>NW_022280032.1:1075512-1078819 GCF_004355925.1 Anarrhichthys ocellatus
CACACACACACACACACACACACACACACACACACACACACACACGTGGATGTACTGAACACTCCATGATGAAGTCCGGACTGTAACAATAAGTGAGACGTGATATATCCGGGTTACATAACGGACACACACACTATGTGGAGGTCACAGTGAGGAACAATACACACCAGACCTCAGCTTATTAAATTATTAAAAAATATCTGTATTTTAAGGACTGATTGGCTTGAGGAACGCAGTTCAGCAGTGAAGGTTCAGCGTAATGTACAGAATATAAAGTATTGTATAGAATATATACTAAACAGTCAGTGTGTATGTATATATATATATATATATATAATAAAGTATGAGGAGTAGAACATGTGCAGCAGTTACAGTAGTCAGTGCAGGTATTAGTATAAAGTAAATATAAATACATAGTGCAGGAAATGCTGATAGTAAGACATCGTAAACAGAATAAACAGCTGGAGCTTTGATAGGAATACTGTGGATACGCTTTTTGTTTTTTACTGAAAAGCATCTTGGGAGTTGTAGTTTACTTCTCTAATGTAGTTTTTATGCCCACAGGCTTGTAGCATTTGACAAAAAAACAACCAAAGAGTGAACTGTTGTGTGACACAGGTGTTTGTGTCAGAGCTGCTTTCTCTCTCCTCTCAGTCAGTCTCAGGTGATACACGTCCAGCTGTTTCTTCCGTTGTCATGATGACCACAGAAAACACACGCTGGGTGTGTGAACCTGAGACACACTGTGTGTGTGTGTGTTCAGTGTTTCAGGTGAAACTTTAATGTCTGACCTGCTTTCTGTCTGATGCTGTTCTCATTACATTTTCAGAAGCACTGATCAGATTGTTTTCAGTCCCCGACACAGACACCCGGGCATCGGGTATCTGTGTATTGATATCGTGATATGAGACTACTGTAGATATCAACTTAGATTTTGGATATTTTATTATGACGTAAGGGTTTTTGCTGGTTTCATAGGCTTCAATAGTGATGTCATTTTCTGAACTGTCTCCAGGCTGTCTTAGCTGGACCTTTATTTGCCTTTTACCCACTCGCTCATTATTTCCACATCACTGAGGATTATTATTTTGTAAATCTCTTTGTGTGAATATTTAATGATGGCACCAATGGTCAACTCTACATGTTTTTATCTAACACACATTCAAAGTTTCATTACTCCTCAATAACAGCTTCTAATGTTTGGTATAGCCCTAGAAATAAAAATAAAAAGCTAACTTACTTTACTCATAAAGTCAACTATATTTGATCATTCTTTTGACAGTCTTTGTTAGTTCTGGGACTCCACACCGTGGCGGTCCCCCACTGTTGAGGGTCTCCTGGAGAACCCTCCCCTTGGAGTGTTTGGTAACCGTGTGGTTCTCCTGCAGGGTTTTGTGTTCCTTCGTTCCCTCGTCGACCAGGCTCAGGTAGGAGATGTTGCTCCCACAATGCAGTGGGCCGCCTCCAGGTTGAGTGTAGATTGTGGTGCTGCTGTGTTTTTACATGTTTCTGTGTTTGAAGGTTGATCTATTGATGCAGTTATGTTCCAAAGTGCTGAACACTGATTAACAAAAATTACAAAAACAAAAATTCTCCTAATCAAGAGAATGTATCTGAAAAGCTTTAAAAAAAGCTTTAAAAAAAAAAAACAGACTACTGTCAAACTACTACAACTAGATTTTAGTTCATTAATTGATTTCATTAAAGATTTTGCACCATCAGACCTCACATTTTGGAATAGAACTGGTGTTTTTAGAGAAGTAGTCGTCAACGTCCTGCAGAAACATGGCGTCCTCCTCGCTGCTCCTGGTTCAGTGAGTAGTTTTAGTAGCTCCGCTGATCAGCGGTCGTTTGTTCAGCTTTTAGATTCACGTGCTGCCGTTTATTCAAATCTTCTTTAAAGGAATAGTTTAAGATTTTGGAGGAAATCTATTATTCTCTTTCGGTGTGAGAGCGAGATGTTCAGATGAATATCAGTCTCATGTCTGGTCTCACCCAGAATCACAGGACACATGTTTGAGTGAGGTTTCCTTACTGTAAGTTCTGCTTTCACTTCAGTTCCCCGTGAGGCCCAAGATTATATTTCAGACATTCAAAACCTAAAATGGCTCTGACTCGATCCACTCTGATCGTGGGTTGTTCTCATCCGGTTCTAGTTCAGGTTTCAATTAATTTCTTTAAATATAACATGAAACTTGAAGCTCGTGGTGCATTTATGTTCTGCAGAGAGGCTCCGAAATATCTGCTGTGTGAGAGGAGGCTGCTGAATGCTAACGAGCTGTGTGTGTGTGCGTGCAGGTGTGTCTCACAGCGTGTTGGTGTCAGAGATCATCTCTGTCAGAGAGGAAGAGGAGGAGAACAGTAGCGGAGGAAGAGACGATGGCAGCTGGAAAAAGATCAAAGAGAGAGAAGGAAAGGACTGCAGGCAGGCCTTCACAGGTAAACACACCTGGAAACACAGTAACTAAACATCTGGAAACAAACATCAAAACACACATAACACATCTGAAAATACAGTAACACATCTGGAAACACTCCATTAGATACACCTGGAAACATCTGGAAACACACTGACACAGCATCTGGAAACATGCCTTTACATGCGTCCGGAAACATACACGAAAATAAACTTGGAAACAACATCTTTAAAACATCTGGAAACACCCCTGTACATGAACCTGGAAACATACATGGAAACACCTGAAAACACTTCATGAAGCACATCTGTAAATAAAAGTAACACACCCGGAAAATACCTGAAAACATAACTGGCAACACACCTGTGTGAATCCTTCTGGATAAACACCTGTTTGATTACAATGACCAGTTGTGTGTGTCTGTTGTGTGTCAGTGTTGTACGTGGAGAGGAGTCAGCAGCACCGCTGGCGGTGTGCTGAGGTCACCTTCACCTGTCCAGAGGGGGCGCTGTGTCAACACTGGGTCAGCAGCATCAGAGAGCAGCTCGCCGCCATCGGTACGACGTCGCACCGACACACGCTCACCGACACACGTGATGGTTGCCAGGAACACCAGTGACATCATCTTTGTTATTCTTGTTGTTGTCGACAGCCAGCAGACCCAAACAGCTGCTGGTCTACATCAACCCGTACAGCGGGAAGCGGCAGGGAAAACACATCTACGAGCAGAAGGTCGCCCCGCTGTTCGCCCAGGCAGGCGTCTCCACGCAAGTCATCGGTGCGTCACGTATGACTCGCTTCCTGTTTTTGGCCTTCCCGTGTCAGGGATTATGCATCTAACTCTGTGTGTGTGTGTGTGTGTGTGTGTGTGTGTGTGTGTGTGTGTGTGT
>NW_022280032.1:1078829-1114473 GCF_004355925.1 Anarrhichthys ocellatus
GTGTGTGTGTGTGTGTGTGTGTGTGTGTGTGTGTGTGTGTGTGTGTGGTCTTAGTGACGGAGCACGCCAATTATGCAAGGGACCACCTGAGGACGGAGGCGGAGCTGAATAAGTTTGACGGGTGAGAGTTTAGTTCAACAGATGATTTATTACATCACAGAGACCAAAATACACGGAAGGCAGCTAATGACCCGCCAAAATAAAAGCACCACAGAGAACACATCTGTCAGGCTGCTGTTTTACAGAAGCCTTTTTACACTTTGTAGGGACAGTAAACATACTGATTATGAAATAAAAGGCCTTCGTACCCTACAACCTCTCACTGTGACCCCGGCTCAGGGTGGTGTGTGTCGGGGGGGACGGCATGTTCAGTGAGATCATCCACGGGCTGATCTGGAGGACGCAGATAGACGGCGGCGTTGATCCAAACTGTCCGGATGAAGCTCTGCTCCCCGGCTCGCTTCGCATCGGAATCATTCCTGCAGGTCAGAAACACTTCAATACTGATTTTATTTTATTTATTTATTTATTTTATGGTTGATAAAGGACCCTTGAGGAGGCTCGATGGGCCCTTGAGGAGGCCGGAGGGATCCTTGAGTGAATTTAGCATCCGTCATGTTGCTATGGTTAGCTGCAGTTTAAACTTCCAGGCATATTTTCTATGCATTTAAATTGTTCTTTTAATACATGGTATCATTTATTCAGCACAGACTCACAGCCAATCAGAGAGCAGGAGTCTCTGTTACCGGGGTGTAAACGCAGGTAGTGACTGTGTCCTCGTTTTCCAGTTTGTTTGTGTCCTTTTGTGTTTTCTGTTGTTCAGGTGCTCTATAAACACACACACAGTCATCGGGGAGACATTCATTGTCTCTGCAGCAGAAGCAGCTCACCTGGTTAATTACTTCCTGCTGATGCTCGCTGCGCCAGTGAAATGTGCAATTTCAAAAAACTTTGCATGCAAACAGGCAGCATTTGTGAATGATCATTGCTGCTCTTCACCTCACTAGATCATTACACACTCTGTTTGTTTGGGTTTCAGGTTCAACAGACTGCATCTGCTTCGCCACTGTGGGCGCCAACGACCCCATCACCTCAGCGCTGCACATCATTGTGGGTCAGTCTCATGGTGTCACGACACGTCAACATGAATCATTTCAGTTTGTTTACCGTGTTACACACCGGACAAAAGGAAAGGCAAAGGACAAAGAAGGTCTTCCTCCAGTAAAAAATGACATGTCGCCATCATAACTGATAATTAATCAGCAAAATAAAGACACTTTTTGGTCAATGACTTGCCAACATTGTACATTTAAATGCTATATATCTACATGTTTCTCACAAAAACTTCTACTGATGTAGGTTTTGTCCATTTTCCCCATTTTAAAACGGTTTCACCTCGTATGCAAAACTCAAATTTAGAGCTGCAACGATTAGTCGATCAACAGAAAATGAAGTAGTTTGATGATGCAGTTAATAGTTTAAGTAACATTGGCTGGTTTCATGTGGTCGAATGTTAGAAGGTGCTGCTTTTCCTGGTCTTGCATAAATAGTGAACTGAATTGACCGTCAATCGGACAAAACAACACATCTGACGACTTCACCTTGGACTTTGAGAGTCTGGGATGGCGATCTTTTACTGTTTCTGATTTATAGGCCAACTAATGAATCAAATAACTGAGAAAATTGAACATGAATCTCTAATGAAAATAATTGTTAGTTGTAGCCCTTCTCAAATTTGCAATAGAGAGAGATTTTTTGTCGTAATGCCTTTTCCTATTATCTCAGATTATATTGTGTGTTTCAAAATGTCGCCATGTTTTTTTTTTAATCCATATCCAGTTCATCCTCCATCATAGTCGCTCCAAATGTAATGAAAATCCAGTGACGCACATTACTTTGCTTTCTATGGTCTCCTGCTGCCATCTAGTGTTCTTTCAAGTCAACTTTATTGCCCATTCTGCCATGTTGTACGGGACATAATGCTGTTTCTCTCTGACCACGGTGGTGATATATATTTTATACAAAGAACTTTTCAAAACAAAGTTACAAAGTGGTTTACATGGTAGAACCAGAAATATAACATTTAGAACTGCAATGAGGCAAATGGATCAATTGGGACAAATTTAACTCTTAGAGAAATGAAATAAAATAACCAACAATGGTTTAAGATAAAAACGATACATAATAATAATCATAAGCTTTGAAATAAAACAGTGTGCTAGACTTATTAAATAGCTTTTACAAAAAAAGACATTTTGAAGTGTGTCTTTAAAAGTCTAGTTTTTTTTTTTAATGACTCCACATCAGTGTGTTGATTCCTGTGTGTTGATGTGCTCAGGAGACTCTCAGCCGATGGACGTGTGCTCCGTCCACCACAACAACACCTTCCTGCGATACTCCGTCTCTCTGCTGGGTTACGGATTCTACGGCGACGTGCTGACCGACAGTGAGAGGAAGAGATGGATGGGACCAGCCAGATACGACCTCTCGGGTACAACAAGTGTTGAGAAGTTCTCCGGGGCAATCTGTCATTGTGGAGAAACCGAACAAGCTGCTGCTGTTTATTAGCGACCGAAGCTTCCTGTAAACTAAACGGAGGGAAAACAACAACTCAACAACACATTTCTTTGTCACCAAACAGAAGGAAGTCAAAGATAAAACTACAGCTACAAACAGAAGCTCTGAGGCAGATAGAACCGAAAAGACCTGGAAATCCGTCCAGGCTCTTGAGACGAGTTTGCTTGTTTCAGAGCAGTTCTTGTATCAGTAAGGGGAGAGGGTTGGTTTCTGAATGAGTGAAGGGAGGCACAGGATAAGGAAAAAAAGGAATGAATAAATAAATATCATAAAACTGAAACTATAAAGCTACATTTATCAATGTAACAAATATGACTATGAAGTTGCTCATGCTTCCTGTAATAATGATAGTCGAACAAACACCTGATACTTAGTTACTACAAGGAACTTTTATTTTGTGTTGATTGTGGCGACCCCTGTGGACAAAAGTGGTACTGCTTCCCTGTAATCCCTTGATGACGCTATGACTGCAGGTGTGAAGATGTTCCTGACTCATCACTACTATGAAGGAACGGTGTCCTACCTGCCGGCCAGAGGCATCATGGGAACGCCGCGGGACGCCGCCAAGTGTCGATCCGGGTGAGAAAGACTTTATATAATGTACATTTATATATATAATGTCCAAAAATGTACTCTCACTCAGATTCAAAAGTGTGTTTATTTAAGTTGGCTAACGATTCAGGTTAGTACAAAGCTGTAATAATAATGTTAATAATCATCCTATCTGTCAAATTCTTTCAAAACCTCAACTTTTTTTGTTGTGCGTTTTGTGTTCATTTTTGGGAAATGACTTACACTCAAAATACAAACTTAATGAGTCTGTAACCATAACTATATCTATGTAATATCTATGGTGTGTATTATTACATATACATATGTGTAAACTATTTCATGCCATTAGCTCAACTTGTAACACATACAGAACCTCTTTGGTTCAAGTGTTCGGTTTTGGTAACCTAACAGTGTAATTTAGCAACCATCACTATTTGGTTCATGTCAGGTAAGTTTAATTGCCAAAACAGTTCAAGTTAGCTAACGATCCTGTACAGCATCTTCAACGGTTTGCTTTCAAGTTAGCTAACAGCTATGCAGTTAAAACAGAATTCAGCTGACAAGTTCAGTAGCTAAAACTGCTGTTTTCTGGTAACGTTATTTGATTGTTGTTTCATATAAATAACATTGTTGTGTCTGTACATTTCCAGCTGTGTGGTTTGTCAGCACAACGGGCAGCTAAATTCAGAGAAAGCTGAGCGGTACGAGGTGGATGAGGCATCGGACAGCGGTGAGTCCAACGAATTCTCATTCAGAGCTTCTAAAGCACAGCTGGAAAGAAAATTAGTAAACTGTCTTTGGATTAAGATATCCTGTCAGACCAATGGATTTTTACTCAAAAAGGCAGACTTCAGTCAGAATCGGTCACACAGACTGGAATCGGGGGCAAACAGCAGGCCTGGCTTCATTATCCTGTTGTATCTTAGAATATATTTATACCGTATTATGAAATAAAAGTGGTCCATGAATGAAGCCCTGGGGGACACCACAGGATAGTCCTCAGACTCAAATTTACCTCACTGTCTATCCAGTTAGTAGTTATTCTGGAGCTGTCAATCACATCCCATGATCTTCATCAGCAGACCAGTTGAGCATCTCATCCATGTTGGCTTAATAACTGCAACTGACAGAACAATCTCACCACAAGGTCCATTTAGTAGCTGTTCTGGAGGTTTCGATCACATTACCAAGGTCAAGAATTTTGAATCTCAACTTTTTAAAGCTACTCAGTATATTGTGTGATTGTATTCAGATGGACTCTTTTTTTTTTTTTTTTTTTTTCCTAACCATACAAGTATCTGATTGGCCTTGTAGATATTTTAGATGCTAATTAACGTATTAATTGTTCAACCACAGTGTTTGAATGTCAACGTTTTCCACAGTAAAAGCCAAAGTAAAAATGTAGACGTTGGCAGCAGCAAGAAAAGTCAAATCTGTCTTTTGCTGGATTGGTTATAGAAAGTGACAGCGAGTGGAGGACAATCAGAGGGAAGTTCCTGGCCATAAACGCTGCCAGTATGAGCTGTGCTTGTCCTCGTAGCCCCAAAGGCCTCTCCCCCGCCGCTCACCTGGCCGACGGCACCACTGACCTCATCCTGGTCCGAAAATGTTCCCGCTTCGACTTCCTCAGACACCTCCTACGGCACACCAGCAAGGACGACCAGGTAATAGATCAGCATTCTGGTTTTATTGTCTCTCCACATAATCACAACAAAGAGACTGAATCCCAAGATACCAAACACCTGTTACAGTTACTAAAGGTGCTCCTTAGTATCAGGATTTTGCATCATCTGATTGGCTGTTCTGATCGGCCGTTGGTGGAAACCACCGATTGAAGTGTTTAGAACCAATATCGGCCGATCGCCCTCCAGATCTCCCTCACTGTCTCGTTCTGTCTCGACCAGTTTGACCTGAACTTTGTTGAGGTCCACCGGGTGCGGCGTTTCCGCTTCACGCCGCGTCACTGCCAGAGCGACTCAGATCTGGACCTGCGGGAGAGCGGCAAACACCAAATCTTCAGCCAGATCTGCCGAGACCACCCGGCCTGCAGCTGTGCCCCCGTCTACAGCAGCTGGAACTGCGATGGCGAGATCCTGACCCACACGGCCATCGACGTCAGGTACCACGAACCTCTGGGAGTCTCCTACCTAACTATTGTCGTATTTTTCAACCCAGGTTGAATGTCTTTTTAAAAAACATCTCCATTTGTTGTTGTTGTTGTTTTTTCCCCAGAGTGCACTGCCAGTTGATCAACCTGTTCGCACGAGGGATCGAAGAACCGACGGTGTTTGAGGATCTCGCCAACCCCTGTGCAATATAGGGCCACACCCCCATTATTCCCTGTCGGACACTGGATTCGTCTCTCTGTTTTCGGCCTCGACCTACGTCACTGTTGCTGCCGCCATCATGTGACACTCACCACGTCTTTCAACAGGAGGCTCGACAGGATTTACCGAGTTGTGCTGTTACTCAACAAAGATAAGCAGTAGGGAAGGAGACAAGTCTTTACTTTCTGGGTCTGACACGCCAACATTTCCCCACAGACAGGAAGTGAGATGCAGTTTCCTTAGAACGTCTTGCAACAGCTTTAAATGCATTCTCCAGAATCTAGCAGCTGTTCTTAAGAAATAATCGGGTAAATAATTGACTTGGAGAGTAAAGCTTAACCCTCAGATTGTGTTCTAGTTCAAATCGTTGGTGTTGACGGGTGTCTGGCACCTGATTTATTTGTCCTGAAACTGAGCCGTTGAGGTTACAAATCCCTGTAACAGTAACACAATGTAAACAAACAACATGGATTTGTTTTTGCGTTGCCCAGAACATTGACCTGTGTGTCACTGCCTATAGAGTCCACTGAAGTACTCAAATCTGGTTTTAATCTCAAGTCCGGTGTGTTTTTCTGTTGACTTAGACTTGTTTTGGGTCAAATAGATGTTTTGACTTTGACTAATCTCGTCTCTCGGGCTCGTCTCTGTCTTTTGGCTGTTTTTGCTTGAACTTGTCTTGACTCGAGCTTTAGTCGGCCTTCTTGGTATTTTGAAGTGGACTTGTCTGGGTGTTTTGACTTGGAGCTGCCTTGACTCGTACTTGTCTGTCTTGTGGCTGTTTTGACTGACTTGTCATGCGTGATTTGACTCTGCTTCGTCTCGGTGTCGGCCACCACCTGTTACAGACTCAACCGAGTCCAGATGTTTGTTTAGCAGACTGGAGTCAGCTGTTACGGGTCTTGACTCAGACTCAACCCTGTTTGGACTCAGCTTTGACTTGATCAGAAAACTGCTGAATAATGGTTAATATTGCCTTTTGTATTTGTGATTTTATTCTGTTGAAATACTCAACTCCTGTCTTGGTCTACAGATGTTTTATTCTTATACCTTCTGACTCGTTATGGTCTCGCCGATCGTTTAATTTCTGCCTTTTTTGACTCTGACTCGTCTTGATCCTCACCACCAGACATTCTCACCTGTTAATGCCATCTTGATATGAGCTCGACCCCTATTTGGACTTGAAATTGCTCGAACTTGGAGTTGCTCGAACTTCACTCAAATAGTCTGTAAACTAATTTCTAGATTGACTTTTATTTGCTACGTTTGTCATTGTATTTGTCCACGTTCTTCATTAGTGCTGTGGTGCTTCAATCAGGCGTTGAGTCCGGTCTCAAGACGTTTTTTTCTATTAACCTTACTCTGTCGTTTAGATGATTTCACTCTGATTTTTCTGAGTTTCATATTTATTTAGCTTATAAAAATATTGAAAATTGTTACAGAAATTTTAGCTTCTTTGCACTTTTAAATCATTTGGAACGATCATGGATTTTGAATTATCTGTTACATGTGTTAAGGATGCCAGACACCTGCCAGTCATTCCTCGGGTCATGTAGTCATTAGGGGTCAGGGGCTTCATGGAAAATACAAAGTGAATCCCCTGCACATGGTCAGTACTTATAATGCTGACAGGGCATTTATTTTCCAGCAGCTATGTTCTTCAGCTGTGTGAAGATTTCTTTTACTTCTCGATTAGATTTTCCATAGAAAAACCTGAGCTCAATCATACCTATGACATTTCTATTTTTGATGATTTTAATTCCCAGCTATTCAGAAGTGAGTCGGTGAAGCTGGTCGTTGCTGAGTAAACGGAACAGCGCATGCATGAATGTTTTTAATCTTCCATTTCTGCTCAATATGCAAATGAACACCAATGTGTCACTCAAACTGTGCAGATATTCTGTCTTCAAAATCAGCTGAAGGTGTAGCTGTAACTTCAACATGCTCCCGGTGTGCAGTTATGTTTTAAAGATGTTTATCAGCTTTATTTTGTTTTGTAAAACCTCAAGTCAATAATCTGAACCTTCCTCAAATCAAACATGAGTCACATGCAACAAAAGACCAAGAGAATACTAAAACACCCCAAAAAAACACAGAAATGTCTCAACAACTATTGGATCGAGTGCCAGGGTGGTTGGTTGAGATATCCGTGCTCTTGTCGAGAGAGATCCTTTTACAGCTTGTAAACAATGATGACGTACGTTTGACGATGGAAGTACTGCAGAGTGCCAAGTGTCAAGCTATGCAAGGACATTAACCACCAAAGATGGCGAATGCAACCAAAACAAATCTGTGTGCTATCAGTGACTGAGTAGAATACTTTAGCAAGTGGCCCAATATTTAGTGGCCAGATATAAACGTGTAGCGTAACAGCAGCGAGACATTATGAGCTACAAGTCACTAGATGCTTCTAATCAAGTTACTATAGAATGTCAAACACCACGATAGAGACTCAGAGGTTTGACTTCATTCAGGCTTTAAACGGTCCAGTTGTAGCCAACACGGTTAATAGCTTGCCGCCGTAGACTGTGCCGATGTTTCGGGTTAAACCAGTGACAGTGTTAACTGGTGACTCTCAGCTGAATGTGCGTTTAGACAGCTCAGGCCAAACACCACCTCTGTAGCGAACATGCATACTCTAGCATTAGTGATGGCTAACATGTTTGGGGGCTCAACATGTTTTTGTCCTAATACTTAACATCAAACAATCAAATCGGAATTGGTCACAACTATTAGAATATTACTTCACACAAAACAAAATGTTGAATTGTATTGTGTTACTGGAAGGTTCGCATTATTGACAGGAAGTTTTGTGAATTCTTGTTTAGTTGACGGAAGCTGCGCTGTAGAGTCCAGTGTTGATGGTCAACAATCTGCTCAAGAGGATGAACCCTTTCCTCTTCCACCTCCCTCGGGGCAAATTGGCCATTTTTAGCTTCACTAGAAGCTGCAAATCATCAAGATATTCTTTGCAAATGTATTACAAATAATATGAGGTTTTCTTTTTCCAAACCACTTAAAGAGCTCCATTTGTCTGGACAGGAAGTCGGGTACCAGCACTGGACTGTCGGACTGTAGATGCTGTTTCTTTGTGTTTTTGTTTGTTTGTTGACGAGCAATCCTGTTTCCTCTCCGCTGACGTCGAGCTGGACTCGAACTGACGGAGGAGGGAACCAGTAGCAGCTCACGGTGCTCATGAACACCAGCAGGCCAAATACCGGCCGGGGTTCAATGATGTAGCTGTGTCTGTCTGTGACAGTTGTAGCTCAGCCTAGAGGACCTCACCAATCAAAAGAGAATCAGAACCCTACGTACATGCATTCATTTTAAAGGATGTGACGGATTCAAACTGTCTCATGTGGATTAATCTCTTAGCGCTGTATCGATACAATCAGAGTCTTAATATTTGCTGTAAAACCTCCAAACAACAACAAACCAAATGTGTTAATCGTGTGCACACAAAGGTCGACTGGTGATGGACTGAGGTGGTCTTTTAGTTAGAGGATAAGACTTATTTATTTACATTTAGCAATCTAATTATGAATTAAATGTCTTTGTGCCTCAGTATATAGATTTAGTGCCCGGTGAAACCATAAACTCTCATTCATGTTTTTTTTGTGATAATAGTTGGTGCTGGAGAGGTAAATACCTGAGTGAACCTGCTAACCCTAGTCGGCTATAATCTCGTATTATCTAGCTAAGTTGCTAAGAGTTAGCTGGCTTGCTACTAGCTAATGTCGCGTTCACAATTCGTACACCAAAAAGGCCCAGTCACACACAAATAAGTGCAATGAAGAAATTCTCATGTACTTAATGCGCATCTTGATGAAAAAATGGCTTTAAAAGCTTGGTGATGTAGTGACTACACTGTAAAAAAAAAAGTAAGTTTTTATGTGATCGGGTCTTATTTACCAGCAGCCAAGTGGGAAATTACAACATGACACTATAATATCTCCCAATTGGTGAAAATAACTTCTAGTTTCCAAAAACATGCGGTTTTCTTGCTTCCATTCTGCAGACGTAGTTTCTACTAGTTAGCCGTTGGTTAGCTAGCTATGCTAACCGGAGAGTAACGCACAGTTAATTGACAATGCTGCATGACGTACAGCTAACATGACTTTACCGCTCTCTATTCCGGTCAACACTGTCGAGGTGGTTTGAATGTCTTCTTACAAATTAAATTCACTCCCGTTAATCCACTGATTGTTAAGAAATTAACAGATTTTGTCATTACATTTTGCAGTTATACGAATGCTGGGACCTTAAAGCAGTGCAGTAAAATATGTAATAACCTCGATAATGAGATGTAACCAGATCCTCGCTGGTGTTGTATCGGGTATTTTACTAACAGCATGTAGAATGTGTAGAATGAAGGATTAGCTTTGCAAATAATGAATCTTTTTAGTAAATTAGTTTAATCTATAAAATCTGAAAAGTATTTCAAATGTCCATCTTAAGTTTCCAAAGTGGTTTTTAAAACTCCTGGAATGACGTTTTCTTCAGTGAAGCTTCTCCCATTTTAAACCTCTCTAACTAACGGAATGTTTTGAAGGCTATAGTTTAATCCGACGCTGAACATTCGTTTGATTTAATGTGTCTGTCGACCTTGAGCTGTAACTGATCTTTTCCTTCTGCTGTAGCTGTTTCTATTATCAGGAATAAAAAAAAACATTCAACACTTTCTTGTACGAAATTTATGATTTTATTGTTTACATCTGACCGCTGAAGGAGTTATTATCCTGGTGTAAGCCTGTGGGGAGATCATGCATGTTGGTGTGTGTGTGTGCGCAGCTATAATGTTTCATAGCTACTACTGGACCCATCAGGCTGATGTTTCCTGTGCTCATTGATGCTCAAGGACTTTCCTTGTTGCAGGGATTCACACGGTTTGAACTGAAGATTGAGAGGAGCTGTTTCAAGTTAAGTCCTCGGTTCTTCTGCCAACAGCACATGGTCTTTCACTCGCTGCAAATAGATCTGGCCGTAAGAAAAAGAGTTGGCGACACATTACAGGGCACACTGCATTTATTTGTTCACAGCATTGTGCCGTAAATGGAGCCTCCATTTCCTCTGGCAATTGTAAAAGCGAGTCTTACAGAGAACCAATCTAAACACTGATGGTGTTGTTATTCTAAAGCCATTACATTGTGCATTAAACATGTACTTCATGATTATATGTCGTCCATTGCCACTTTAAGGAAAAGCACAAAAGTCTGTAAAAGCAGCTAAATGTACTTTAAGTATTAAGAGTAAAAGTACACGTTACTGAAAATTGGCCCTCTGACTCATGTGACATTATTAAATAGTGTCAGTCACCTCTGAACTGTGAGCAGAGAAAACAGAAGCATAAATCAGAGTGATAAAAAGATCAGAAACGTGTGTTCGTGGATCAATACTCTGCAGTGATGTGAGAATGATTGCATGTGAACAAACAGCAGGCGGCTCTCACAGGTGATTAGAGCTCATTAAGGAAGTCGGATCCAATAATCTCATTAAGATTTCAGGAAGCAAAAATAACTGGAAAATCTGGTTCCCGACTAAATGTGTTGACACGGTAAATAATCAGACCAATAAAGTCGGAAGGAAGTCCGTCAGGGGGGTCGATACCCGAGGGGGTACAAAAGGAGGCAGCTCGGACCCCAACACCCAGTCTGCAGGTCTGATCCAGTTCGGTCTCTGAGAAGGATCTGTCCAGGTGAGTCTCCTCGTACGTCCACTGGAGACATTGTAGTCGCTGAGATGAGCTCGTTCTGTTTATCATTAATATCTCTGCTTGTTCCTTTAACTTGCAGTTAGTCGTGTTTGTAAGTTTGTACATCATTTTTTTTTAACTTTCAGGTAAAAAATTAAACTTTTGAGATCCAACTCTGATGTTGCTGAGAAAAGAAGGAAACTTGTAATTACGATAACTCTGATGTGACCTGAACGTGGCACAAGTGCATTGGTTGTGGCAGCTCCATGGACACTGACTGATCAGAAGTTAAATGTTTATTTATAAAGCTCGGATCACAAACTATGTCGGGGTCAGATGTGTTTTTAATGTAATAAAATTACAGACCTGAAGCTTTCACAAGAGAATTTACAGGCACTATTTCTTGTACGTACGAGCTCTCACCACTAACATTGCAGGTAAAAAACTTTATTTTCAAGCACATCTTGTAAAATAATTGAATATTCCAAAGCTGCAGGGATTTTTCACTGGTGTTGGGGGATCAGGTCTGGCTCACGGGTGTTGGATTGGGTTGAGGTCAGAGCTCTGTGCAGAAAAGAGACGAACACAAAAGATGATAAACTGTTTTCTATTTTATGCTGCAGCCTTAAGATTTTCAGAACAAAAAGGATGCATCCGTCTGTTCGGAGGTTTTGAAATAAAAATCTGATTTGTCTCCGCAGGAAATCAACCTCATCTTCTTCTTCGTCCTAATGATGCCATCCATTAGTGTGACTCAGCTGTTCCTGCTGTTGGTCCTCCTCCACCTCAGCACATCACTTCCTGTCAGGTACCATCACCTGTATACTTCTCTCAGACGCTGCTTAAAAACACCTGCCAAAGAAATCCCTCCCTGCTTCCTTTAAATATAATACCACACTCCGCTTCCACATGATCATGAGAGATTTGTATGAAACAATAGCGGCTGGATAACAAAATACACAACAATTATATCATGTTTAGTTCAGTTTTCCTCTTTCTTCATTTCAGAGAAATCATTTTTCAAATCATCTTCAGGAGGAAAAAAAGGGTTTTGTATTTTCTGATATTGTTCTTTGTATTTGTTTTAAAAATGCATGTTGTGACTTCCTGTCATGTGACCTCAGGGATGAAGAAGAGGTGGAGAGTTTCCTGACTGAGATCAGACACCTGAACGCACCGTGGTCTCTGTCGAGGATGAACTCTGCAGACGCTCTGCTCGAGGCCAGACTCAGGTGAGTTTACACTAATCAAAGAAAAAAACCCTATAGTTGTTAGTGAAGAAAATGAATATGTGGGATTGTTATGTTGGGATGTTTTCAGAGAAAAATCTGAAAAGTAAAAACGCCCGTACACTACCTGCTCAACAGCAAACAGCAGTCAGACAGTTAGAGATTGGTGGTGAACATAGTGGAGCATTCAGCAGCTCAAGATATTTCCCTCAGGAGGCGGTGGAGACCAAAACCAGAGCTAACAGACAGATAATACTGGACTTGCATTCATCAGGTGAGACAAACACAAAGACTCTTAATGAATGACCATGTTTATCTGTAACTGATTGATGTGTAAATACAGTTTTGAAGCCTCGAGTTTGGCATCTTGACCGTTGCCATCTTGTTTCTTTTGGAGGCATTTTTTTTTTTTTTACCATTTTGCACGAGAAGTTTAAGCCCTTCAGCGCTGGCTTCACTCTTCAGATCTGCAGGGTTTCCCTTGGTTCACAGTTTGTTTCTGCTGCCCCCAAGTGACCATAAAATCTGTGACAGCAGGTTGGACTTTATTCAAATTTATGGGAAAACTAAAACATATTTCTCTACTGTGTTTCAGTGTTTCATTGTATTCTGAATCATGTTTATGCAGCTTTTCATTTTAACCTCTACGATGTAGTGTTGAGTACATGGTTAGTGCAAGTCTATAGATACTGTATATTGTCTTGTATTGATAAAAAAAAAAAAAGAACATAAGAAAAACAACCAAACATGAAAGCGTGACGTCAAATCCAGGAAGACGATGCGATTATTGATGCTATTGTGTTTCAGGCAGCTGCTGTCTGCAGGTCTGGACCGCCGGAGGCAGCTGGGAGACATCGAGTTCTCCAACAGATACGCAGAGTTCCTGCGATCTAAAGCCAAACACAGCTCCATCTGCGCCTTCCTGCGCCGCATGCAGGGCGTCAGGAAGAGGTGTGACACTTCAGACACATTAGAACAGCACTCTGCCACTGAGCTGCTCTGCTTTAATTGATGTTTAGCGATTGGGAAACAGCGAAGTAGAAATAACTGAAAACAACCAGTGAATGAAAATAGTATCCGTGTTAAACAGAGAAATTGGGCCTCATGAAACGACTGGACAGGATGAAAGGAGTAGTAAATGCTTTTTAAGGAGATTAAACCCTGCCTTTAAACCGTCACTGTTTCTGTCCACAGCGGGGTGGGAGGAGACACGGAGAAGGTGACCCTGCTGCTGAAACAGTACATGTGTCCGTCCGTCTACAACAACTGGCCGACCGACCTGTAGAAGAGGATGTTAGAAGGACTAATATGGTACTGATGTTCTGAATAAAGCTCTTTGTATGCAGCTGTAATCATATTTAATATGGAAACACAGATATCTTTGTTATTAAAATACATTTTATGAAGTACTTTGGTGTGTTTGGTTACTGTAATACTCTGTATTAGTGAGGACTGTTACATTAATAGGTATTGATGTCAGTTGAAGAAGCTAACAATTCTGATATTTAAAATTAAACTAAGAACAAAGTTTACTAAAATGCTAAAAATTCCCCCAAAACGTGTTTCAGCTCAGCTGAGGTGAAGAACTTAGTTTAGCGATAAAAGCAAGGAAGCGCCGAAAAAAGTGAAACCGAGATAATAAATGATGACGTACAAGAAGTGCGTGTGACTTAGAACACCAGATCAGTGTGGAGCGATGAGACCGTCACCTTCCTCACATCAATACATCAAACAGACACAAATGTTACCGCCCATCAAGGCTTGGGCTGCCTCTCTTTTATTGTTTTATCTCGCTGCGCCCTCTTCTTCTGCAATGGTGTATGAGCAGCTGCGCTCCGGTGGTTTCATCCCCGGCTCCTCCAGTCCGCATGTCAAAGTCCAAAGGTCTTTAAATTAGTATTTTAATATCAAAATGCAGGAAGAATTGAATACCAAGTGTGAACGCAAAGGCTCGTTGATCCCTACACCTCGTGTATCCATACATAGGTCGCATACGAACAACTATTTGTGCAATCTGTTGTAACTTCTCTGTGCTTTGTTGACATGGAGGTCGGCCATGCGTGCCTTTTTAGTGCAAGTTAGTAAGAATCATAAAGTCGAATCTAATAAAAATATTGGAAAGTCGAATCTTACTGACGCTAAATTGAAGCTTTACAGTGTTTTCATCACTACCACATTGCATTGTGGGATATTAACGCGGCGGTAGTGTCCAGTATTTCCATCCTCTAGTATTTCACAGGAAATAGTATGCGGTTCACGTACTGTTGGTTTCGGTCTACTAAAATACATCACATACTGTTTTAATGTACTAAGAAGCATGTTAGGGTGGAATAATTATTAGTTGTTTATTCATGGCGTGCACACACGTCTGCCACAAAAGTTTTGTTTATAATCGTCCCATAAATTATAAAAACTTCAAGCCTTTTGTTATATGATGCAAATATTTTATTTAATATTGGTTTATAAATTGAATTGCAGCACAACTTAACAACTGAGGTCCAGACTACAACACTTGTGAATATGAAAATCCTAAAACTGTAGAAATGTACTTACCTTGGAAGAATTTTCATCAACGGATAAAGTTATAATTCATAATTATTAGAACCTTTGAATCAATAAAGGAGGAAAAGAATGTTGTAAAAATAACTACGTATGTGATAAATCTAGGTTGAGTTCATTGAAGCTATTTTGAACCACTTAACAATAATTAAAAGACTTTTTCTTTTTTATATTAAAGTAGTACTAGTATAGTAAGAGTAGTACTAGATTCGTAAGAGTAGTACTAGTAGCCTATAGTAAGAGTAGTACTAGTTTGGATATCTTCGTGTTGACGTGTAAAAGAGAATAGAAATCTAAACCTCCACATTAAATATACACGTCTGTGGTTTCTTTCCTGTATTCATGCGTTTGTTCCGTCTTTGTTGTCAACCACAAATGGAGACTTGAACTCTGGATGACGGGACACTGGAGAAGAGGATCATATCACATGCTGATATGAAGAAATGAGTTGATAAAAAAACTTAATTAATGACTTCATAAATTCTTTCAACTTCTGTATAAGTGTAAACATGTAACCAGGATGAGCCTCAAGTCAAATAAGGCTTTATATGACATAGCACAAACAGACGTGTGCTATGTTTTTATGACGGGGAAAAGTCCACCGAAGCCATAAAGCTGAGAAAGATAAGTCGAGAGCAGAGACGGATCAGTTCAGACGAGGTGAACGGAGACATGGACGGGATTCATCCATACTTCACCGTGAGGACGTCCGTCTGCTTTTTACTTCTGATTCTGCTTCGAACGTCTGCTGCCAACAGTGAGTACTGAAATCTGCTGGTTGACCTCAGGCTGGTTTTATCTGGTGGTGTCACCTCACAGAGAGTGATAACAGTGTGCTAACATGTTGCCTGTGGTAGAGACAGATGAGTTATAACCACTCGCAATGTGAGAATTTACATAAATAAAATACAAGTGGAATAAAAACCAGAGGGAGCTCAGGCGACTGAAACAGGAAGAAGTGTGACATTGAAACAGCTCAGTGGAGGCCAGAGAGGTGAAGGGTGGAGACCTTCAATTTAGGGATGCAAACTATGATTATTTATCAATTGATCTATGGTTGATTTGGGGCTTTTATTAACCAGCAGCTGGCCATTTAGGGTCCAGTGTAAAGGATTCAACAACGTCTATGAGGTTGCAGTTCGCAACCAACTGAAACTTCTTGAACTTCAGGGGCCGACGAAAAAATGTCAAAACGTGAACGGCTCTATGTCAGGCCAGTGTTTGGTTCATCTGTTCTTGGCTGCTGTAGAAACATGGCGGCCGGCTCCGTGAAGAGGACACAACCTCCTTTTGCAGATATAAACAGCTCCTTCTGAGAGACAGAAACACAGCTATTCTTATTTTCAGCTGGTTAAACACTGTACCTGTAAACCACATTCATACAAAAAAAAGAAAATGTTTCGTTTAAAAAGTTTAAAAAATAGGAAGATGTTTTTTTTTGTCTCCCATCTAGAGTTGCAGTTGTCTCTAAATTGTTTCCGGATCGACCTGTTTAATAAAAGAATTGCAACTTCACTGATCAAATATGCTCCGATCTGGCGGTGCAGGACAACAACCTAAGCTACCAAATGCATAACAAGAATGATTCCATAAAGTAGCTTCAGAGTGCTGTGGCCAAAGCATAGAATAACATGTTACTTACTTGTGATGTAATTTAATACGCTCTGACCAGATTCTACCAAGCTTGTCAAGCTAATACTACGTTTGAACCTTCACATCTTTATTAAGTATTTTTGAGAATATTTCCGTGCATGCCGGGTCTGAACCTCTAAGCACATCAAAGTTTTTCATAATTTTGAGCGATCACTCCGATGCTTTGTGCTGGACATACACAGATGAAACTGTACTGGACTTTTCATTCTCTAATTCATCTCTTCTTCCTCTTTCCCAACAGTCTGTTCTGCAGCTTCATTGGTGAATTTTCCAGAAAACAATACGGTGGGTGCCCTCGTGCTGACGATCGTCATCCAAGCCGGGGTGACCGTCGAGTTCGAACCTCCTGCAAACCCCGACAACCCGTTCCGCTTGGCTGGAAACAACCTGGTAGCTGCGAGGGTGTTGGACTATGAGGTATGTAGGTCGTGACTTATGGTGTCAAACGGATCCAACCCCCTTATCTCAGTTTAGATACTCGTCTGTCAAAATACCTGTTGAGCATAAAAGTTTGGTTTTGTTTGCAGACTGGAAGAACTCATGTAGTCGATATCATCTGCAGTGAAAGGGCCACCGGCAGCATGGTAACTCTTTCTTCATACACTAAACATGTTAAACTCTTTAGACATTGTCCTGTCGTGACTTTTCACTTTGTGTTGTAATCAAACTGTTAAAATGAGCAAATTATTTTTGATGAGGTTCCTGAGGAGATTCTTTAGGTTCTTGGGGTGGTTGTGAAGGTTCTTGAAGAGGTGGTGCATGTGCTTGAAGAGAGGTATCGAGGAGGTTCTCCAGGTGCTTGAAGATGTTCTCTATGGGCTTCAGGAGGTATTACAGGTACCTGATAATGAGGTACAGGTGCTTGAGGAGGTTCTCTGGGGGCTTGAGGAGGTTGTAGAGGTTCCTCAAAGAGGTTCTACAGATCCTTGAGGAGACTGTACAGGTTCTTAAAACAATATCCAGGAGCTTGAGGAGGTTCTCCAGCAGTTTGAGATGCATAAGGAGCCTGTACGATTCTGAAATAAAATGTAGAGGTGCTTGAGAAGGTTCTCCAGGGGGTTGAGGGGGTTGTAAAGGTTCTTTAAAAAAAACTATACAGATGTTCGAGGAGGTTCTCTGGGTGTCTGAGGAGGTTATCCAAGTTTTTGAAAAGGTTCTACTGATGCTTAAGGAGTCTGTACAGGTTAGACAGATGGATGTCAGAATTCTGTCTTTGATTTATTTCATATTCTTAATGTACAGTTACATATTATTTACAAGTTCTTTGCAATGAAAGTTGTATCAAACAAGGATATAAAATCAATAGCAAAACAAGTAGTTTGAACCAGGCTTTTTGTCTCTTTGTTTCCAGTTATCTCTCTCCATTGTTGTAGTTTTGGAAAATGTGAATGATAACCATCCGGTCTTTGACCAGAACCCGTACCACGTCAATGTCAGTGAGGTAAGAGTCTGATGAATACCTTTAGATACACACAAATTATTGTTCAGCATTTCAGCTGTTTGTTTGTTGCCTTACAGACCTGACCAATGACAAAATGTTGTTTTAATGAATTTATTTTCATCCCGTGTTAACATCCAAGTTACTCTGGATTACAGTACACTAGATGGCCAAAACTATGTGGACATACATTTCATGGTTTGGTTACAATGAAAGAAACACAATCCTATTTTAGGCTCTAGTGTGCAGCTCAACACCCATGATTGGAATATCATATTCAACAGATACTTTTGGTATGAATAGGAACTTTATAGGTTTATATGGGTCTATTGATGCAAGTGTCAAAGAGTTTCCAGAAAAAAAAAGCAGTGATGTGGCTGCTGATGTGTAAAAACTGTGATTCAGATTCATATTTAATCACTCTGACGTTTTTTGTCCCAGATGTCTCCTTTAGGCACAAGTGTAGGCCGCTTCGAAGCCACGGACTTAGATGTTCAAACGATCTCCTACACGCTGACGTCTGAATTTGTAAGATCTCCTCCTTTTCTTCTTTTATCTCTCAGTAGGTCCAATATTTAGATAAATCTTCTTGTTGTTTGTCTTCCCCGGAGTCTGATGAGATATTTGCTTAATCTGTTAATACATGCCCAGGAAATATTTAGCTTAGCACAAAGACTGGACGTAGGAGGAAACTGCTAGCTAAAGGGTCGGATCTAAAGACGTTGCATTTCTGCAGAACGGCTTCACGCTGATGTCGTCTACCAACCCGGATCTCCTCGTTGCGATGCGTCTCGACTACGAGAAGGTCCAAAATGTCCAACTGATATTAACCGCTCAGGTGAGTACTGCTCACTGCTGCTTCCAAACTCTGATTTCCCTTTGTCAGATTCAATGAAATCAAATATTTCTTTCAGTGTCTGGAGGTCAGACATGCTCTCTTAAGCGTTTGAGACATCATGTGAATTCTAAAATGATTTTGTTTGTTGTTGACTAAAGCTAACACAAGTCAAAAGGACTCAAATTTGACTGACGCTAATATATATTGTCGTCCAGAGACTTAAATTAAAATCAGGAGCCAAAATAATAAGTGTGCTAATTTGCAGGTTCTGTAAAATGTTTGGATTTTACAGGATGTTGAGTCCCTGAACAGCTGAACCTTGTGAGACAAGTTTCAGTCCAGTTTCTCAGTGATCTGCCGACTGTCGTACTGTAGCTACGTTGTATTAAAATAATCAGATTGTCTCTCTTCTTTTAAAAGGACACGCCGTTGGCCGGTGTTTCATTCACTGCCACCACCACCATCCTGGTCACCATCTTGGACGGTGACAACAGGCCGCCGTGGTTCCAGCCGTGCAGCAAACACGAGGTTGGGGGGGCTGTGATCTGCCAGAGCAACGGCTACACCGGCAGGGTCGTCTTAAACGAACAAGAGGTGCGACACTTTATCTGGAAACTGTATTAGTGTTTTATCCGTGAGCAGCCAATCAGCGAGCTCCCTCACTGAAGTTTAACTTGATGCCATGAATCGTTCAAAAAGGGATATCGGTGCACACGTCCAGATACTACAAGAAAGTAGAAACGTTTTTGTTTTGTTTTTAATATAAAAGCAAAATGTGACAGAGTGTAACGGGAAAACAGACTCTGCATGAAGAACATGATGATTCCACTGAAGAGATGAAAACATCAGCTCTGTGTGGAGCGATGAAGAGACTGTAGCATTCCTCAAATGTATACATAAAGCCGACATAAATGCCATATTTACATTGTGTTTTCTTCATCAACGGCACCCGACTAGAAAATTAGAGCCACCAGCTGTTTATCTCCACGAACCAACTCCTAATAATCGCACAACGGTAGTGTCTGGAAACGGACATTAATTCAGATTATTTTTAATGATTTTCGCTACATTTGGACGGTTGAGCGTATGAAAAGAGACAGAAGTAGTTGTGCGAAGAATGGATAAAGAGAGCTCGACAGGGAAGTTCAAACCCCTACTTTCACACCTCCACACACCTCACCTTGTCCAAAAAAACTATTCTGCGTTCCGAAAGGTTTCAATCTGACAAGCCCTTAGTTTGAAGCAGACTGAGGCATCAATGCAGCCTCTAATGTCTGTCTGTGTTCACGCCAAACGACGACTTCCATCGCCGACTTAGGCACATGATGATGATGATGCTGATGATGATCAGGGTGTTTTGTCCTCTGCAGACCGGAGTGTTACCTCTGGAACCAGGACCGCTGTACGCCATCGACGGAGATTCAGGGATAAACGAGGAAGTGACGTACTCGTTCTTGGCCGGTAAGCAACAGTGGATTGTTCCTCAGTCTGACGTCAACATCCACTGATATAAGTTGTTGATGATCGGCAGGTAGAAGCAGCTCAGTCTGTCTTTGTTTTAGGAGATGGAGGCGGTCTGTTTCAGATCAACCCCAACACGGGGAACATCACCATGTTGAAGCCGGCGGATGTGTTGGAGCCGATCAGTCTGACAGTTCTGGTAAAGAGAAAACTTGTTTTTATCCAATGTGTCGTTCAAATGATGGCGTCTGATCTGTGTTGATGTTGCGTAGTGCTGCAACTGAGTGATCAGAAATGGTTACAGTCCTTCTGTTTGTCTCTCCCAGGCTGCTCAGAAGACAAACAGTTTTCAGTTTGCCACCACCACCGTCACGGTCAACGTTCAGGTGAAGAGTCTCCACCATCCACAGTTTCAGAGGCCTCAGTACAACGGCGTCATCACCGGAGTGGGCATCATGGCGATGGACCTGAAGGCCAAGGATGAGCCGCTGCGGATCCTCGCCACGGACGATGACTACATGGCCACTGGGGTAAAAACACCCTCTTTCCACCCTCCGGTTTTTACCTACATTTTCAGTAGAGTGGAAATGTTGAAGATTTACTTCTGACATTCAGTTTTTCTAAAAGTGAAATTGTAGTTTCTAGTTTTTGTTCTTTTGTCTGTCATCTTTTTATCAGTAATAAAAACATTTTACTCAACAAGTTAATATCTGAGATCGTCAAGAAATTGTCCAGAAACACAAACCTTTGATCGGAGAGGCTGTTTCTTTTTTAAACTGTATTTAGAGGTTAAACTGGAAGGTAGTGCACCTGAATACTTTGCATTAACAGTTCAACATGTTTGGTAAACCCTCTTAACTTCAGCTAACTCTGCTGGCTGAAGCAGCTTTGTTGTGAACTAAAAGCGATGGTCTACTGTTTAACTGAACATTCATCGTACTGTTATTGAGTGTTTGATGGCCGAGGAAGTCTTTCTCGGGAGTTGTCTGTCCACTTGATGTGTTGCACTAACCTTTTCACTTCTGTTAAAACAGGGTATAAATCCCCACATCACCTACTCCTTCGATGGGCACAGTGATGTCTCCATCGTTGGCGGCTATTTGTTCATGACAACGGATCTCCCAGAGCAAACATTATCTCTACAAGTGAGTTAACAACTTCTACTAAAACTTAAAGTCACTGAATGATGATTGTAATTTTCCACTGAAACTTCGTTCTTCCAGTTGGTGGCATTGGACACGGCTAACGGAGAATCAGCTTCAGCACAGCTGTTTTTGGAGGTGACTTCAGGTAGGAGGAAACCCCTCACAGACGGCTCTATTACAGACAACTAAACCGCTCTGGCTCTGCTTCATCAACGCAGCGTTATCCTCCAATGTAACGCAGGACGATCAAATACATGCAAACATGAGGGTCAGAATGAAGAGCTTGTAGGTGTACATTTTGTCCCTGGGTCAACCCGTTCGGTCTGTCTCATTTATTGCGTGCGAAGCAGAGGCTGATATTTCCATTTCAACTGCTTTCGGTTCTTCTTTTTTTATTGTGCCATGTCTCCTCTGTGGCACAGTCCTGTGGTTGGTCTGCTCTCATGTCACCAAAAACTGCAACAGAGTTCACTTGGATGTGGTCAAAGACCTCTTCATGCAGTCTTAGCTAGCTGGAGCACATGTCTGCACCGTTGGGGTCCAGTGATTGTTCGTAGCAAAGTTCATTTAAAAAATCTTCTGGCAGTCAGCTTTGTGCAAATAACTCAAGTGGAAAATTCCGGTCTGAAGAACCATTAAAGTTGGGAGAGAACAGGAGCACGAGGTGAAACCACAACGCTTCAAAGTGTGTTCTCCTCATAGGTCTAACCACCACCAGTTTGCCTCTGAGCACCACAGACAGTATGGCCACGACGTCAATAGGGGAAACCTCCACCGACAGCAAAACCACAGAAGAAGTGTCCACCTCCAACCCCACTGCATCCACCTCCATCAGCCTCTCAACTACCGCCGCTGGCACGACCAGTGAAGGCAGCAATTCCACTATTAATCCCAGTGTGACCAGTGAAGGAAGCGCCTCCACAGGCAGCACAGCTCACCCTCACACAGGTGGTCACACTTTTCTCTCAACACCCTCCGCCATATTGAATGTCTTCCTGTTATGCTGAGATGAGAGCGATCCTCACGCGGTCTTTTAAGTTCCTGTAATAGTAGAGTTCACAATGTGATCAAGAGCAAAGACAAAGTGTCTTGTTGTTGACATGAAAAGCAACCAACCACAGTGACAGCAGTCAATATTTGCACAGACCTTCCTGTAGTCATCCTCCAGCTCAATGCTAAACCAGCTCGACAAAAAAAAAAAACCCCAAACATAAAAAATGTCAGATTTTAGTGTGTCATACAAAAGTCATAAATAATGTCATAGTATAGTATGCCTTAACAAATTTAAAAAAGTATAGTATGTAATTTGATAAAAAAAAGTGCCAAAAAACATCATTGTATATTTTGCCATAAAAAATGTTAAAGCATAAAACGCAAGTGTTAGTGGTGAAGGAGGGAAATTTGTTGCCAGCTGGAGTTCAAAAGGTCTGATGTCATACACTAACCCAGTCCAGACTCGGTCCAGACTATTTATCTGTTTAGAATGTTGCACTTAAGATTTACCGCCACTCTGGTTCCAGATCTAGCTGGGTTTCTGTATTTAGTTGCTTTTGTTCCCGCAGTGATCGTACCGTCCGGTGGCTACGGGCCGGTGGACATGGCAGCGCTCGGTGCGACCCTGGGGGTCCTGCTGCTCGTCTGTCTGGTGGTTATCGTGGTGCTCGCACTTCGCATCCGGAGGGGGGACGCAGACTGGAGGAAGATCTTTGAAGCCAGCGTGTTCCAAAGCTCTGTAAGTTCAAACTGGTTGTGAAAATGCTCGGAGTGAATGAAGGGGCGAGTACAGGGACTCAACTCCGTCACTGATTTAGGATTATTGTGCAGAACACTTTGTATAAGAGACCAACTTAATCTCATTTTAACACATCTATTTTACAGGAATCTGAGACAGAAATCACTTCAACTAATGGTCAGATTTAAATGAAACTTGTTAACACCTCCCCTTTCTTCTAGGTCCATCTTTATTGTTCTAAAGATGGACCAGATTTGGAAGATTTGCGCTCTAGAATTCCAAATGTCTTTCAAAATTCAAGTCATAATCTCTGGAAAGAATTTGGTTCAATAACATTTTGAAAGTCTCCGACGTAGAGTCCTACTGAGCTCGCTCTATGGGCCTAAAAACAGCGGAAGGAAGCCTGCAGAGCCTTTTTCGGCATTTGTGCGAGCAACTTTCATAGGGGAGTTGTTCTTGAATGCTGCATCCTGTTCTCCTCAATACATCCATGAGAACCTTCTTTAAAGGCCCCCAAACCTGGAGGGACTAAGGCCCAATCCCAACCTCCACACTCACAGACTTTGATGCTGCAGCAAAGCCTTGTCCCATTCGTATTTACACCATTTTAAGCCTTCACCGTCTCTCACACTCGACTGTTTAACAGGTGATGTCAGTAAGTCCCTGAGGGTTCAGGGTTTGAGGTTTTACGGGGACATTGGGCCTGAATGTAAAACTCGTGGGAAAAACATTCAATGGAAGCCAGGCCCAATAGTTTACCATAGTGTGGTATGTAATAAACACTGCAGCTTCTCGTGGTCACCAACAGGACTTTGAACTATTAATCTTGATTTTAAGAGAATGTGTTTTCTTTCCACAGCTGGGTCAGGGCGGTCAGAAGGGGGCCATCCAGTACACCAATGAGGCCTTCCAAAACGACGAAGATGGAGACAGCACTGGCTCCGGTGGCCCAGCGGCGGGAAGCGTGAGGGCCGGTGGAGGGGCGGGCGAAGTTCCGCTCGTCGCCAAGTCTCCGGTGCCGCTGCGCGCCCTCCCGCGCGACGACGTCAGCCAGGCGGGCTCGGACAGCGCCGACAACGAGGAGAAGGAGGTTAGACCCATCCTGACCAAGGAGAGACGCGTGGACGACGGATACAAGGCGGTCTGGTTCAAAGAGGACATCGACCCCAACGCCAAGGAGGAGGTGGTCATCATCCCAGACAGCAGAGAGGACGACAGCGAGGAGGAAGACGAGGAGCTGTCGTCCAGTGGCAGAGAGGACGACGAAGACGAAGACGACGGCCCGCGGGTAAAAACCCAGAGGGTCGGCTTTAACGACGCGGATCTGGACAGTGGACTTGGGGTGAAGATGGAGGATCGGGAAGACGACTCGGAGGGTGACGAAGCGTTGACCGTTAGTCTGTGAAAAGGCGCCAAAAGGGAAAGACAAGTACGTAGCGGGAAACCGCCCGTAATAGAAGTCTAATGATTTATCAGCAGTCTTGTAATAATCTGCCTCATCAATTAATGACAGAGGACCAGTGACACAGAACCAGCACTGAACACACCTTATGGAAAACCATTAAAAATATTATATAATTCATAATTAATACGCGCCGTGTGTGTGAAGCTTTTAAATAAATTGAACCTTTTACGGCATTTTATTGTTTATGTAAATACTTCCAAGTGTCATAATTAATGTAGAGTAACCTGAATAAAGATATTAGGTTCATGTTTTAAATCAGTTTCAGGCTACTAATAGTGTTCTATAGACCCCCTAGTGGTCCTTGCTAGTAGTGCAGTTATAGTGAAGATTGTTTTATGAACTTTTTAAAAGGTATTGATTTATATTCACTAAAATCAAATATGTATTTTAAACTTACTAACTTGTGTGTTAAGGCGTTACAGCACATTCTTAATCCTTTATTTTCAAAGAATGAAAGCGAGTTTAGTCTTTTATCTTCTCCTTTTATATATTTGGCAGAGAAGTTCCCAGATTTACTGGTACTTTGAGTTGATGATTCACTGGTTACGATGGTCGTTCAGCACTGACGGATGAATACAATCATGTCGTTTGAATCTAGAAAATGCAGGGAGAGAAACAGCCGGAGATAAAAACACGCACACCTGCTGTTAGTCTGGTGATAATAAAACCCTCCCTGCTGATACCGAAGGCTGTAAAACATCATGACAGAAGCAAACTCTGAACTTACATTAAATAACACAGAGCAGGTAACAGAAACGTTTGTCAGCAGATGAACTGATGGAATGGAAATAAAATGTGTCTGTTGATCGTTTGGTACAAACCGTTAATAAACTCTTATTCATTATAAAGCTATTTATTTATCAGTTTTTCAACCTGTATTGTTTTAACTCATCAAAAAATAAGAGATTCCTGTCAATATTAATTAACTGATTATATTTAATATGTGGTTCATACAGTCTCCTTAATGATTCAAAAAGAGATGCAAACTTTCCTTCTGAAACCACAGAGGAAGAATTTAACCTGCAGATGATTCTCTACTGACACCAACAGGCTGAAGCGGGTACTGCACAGAAACAACAAGACTCAGTGTTTGACATTTGATTTTACTTCAATTTTAAAAAATCTACATCACTTAACACAGAAATCATCTCATTTAAAAAAAAACAAAAAAAAAAAAAAAAAAACACCTATTTGTACAATGACACCATTTTATAAAACCATTAAATCCGAAAGACTCGACAGAAGACGTGAACGTAAACGAGGCGGAAACTAAAACCTGAGAATCCACGAAACAAACGGAGGAAGATTAGGAATCAGGAAGCGCAGAACACACAGTCTAGATGAGGCAACGTGGCGTTAATAACTGGCATCAATACTGCAACAATAAAAAACAAAAAAAGCTAAAACTTTTATTTTCATGAGAAACAAAATCAAAAACTACAAAAGACAAAATACTTGGCAACGAAAGAGCTTTGAGAGGCCCGATCACTGAAGTGAGAAAGATCTATCAAAACATGTTTGAATAAAAACATTGATATAATGTTATACTGACGCTTTCATTAAAATGTATGTTCAATTTAAAAAACAATTATTACCAGAAACATTACCTCATTTTAATCAAAAAGGATCTATTTTGGACAGTTTGTTTTTTTAGACAATTTTTTTTTTTTGAGTGAATTTCCCGTGAAATAAAAGTAATAAATGCTGGTGCGACAGCCTTCAGACTGACAGTTAATAGTTAATACAGAGTGACAGACTGGTGGCGACGAACAGGAACAGACACACTATTATAAAATGTAAGATGGCTGCTCTTTAGCTGGCTAGCAAACACTTCATCAGGACGCAAAATAAGTGGTTTCCTTAATTAATGTAAAAACTAAGAACGCCCGTTAGCACGTCGTCTACTTATCTCGGTTCAAATTTTAAATTAAAAGCTTAAAAGCCAAGTAGCTCAACAATCATTTGTTTGTGAGAACAAATTAGTTTTGTAATTTATTCTGTTTAACACCTGCCGGCTCTGAACAAAGTAAAAAGAGAATCTGGACAGAAAAAATGTCACCGTTTTGTTTTAGCTTGTTTAGCTTTAGCCGGTTAGGAAAAAAAAAAGAAGTTATACTTAAAGTGGCAATAGACAACTTTTCAACTTTCCCCCTCTCGCGTTTACAAGTGGTGTTATTGATCGCTTTCCGTTTTACTCAAAGGCCACTTATTAGCTTTAGTAAATTGTATTTATTCAGACCATTGGGGGAAAGAAAGAAAGAAATATATTATATTAGAATGACTTCCCAATGCGGCTGCAATTTGTTTTCCAAAGTTACGTCGGTTGTTCCACCGCCGTAGCCATTACATCGTGCAAACAACATTTAGGATATATTGATGAGTCAAAGCAAAAAAACTTGTCTATTGACACTTTAAACAGGAGCTCAACATATTTAAAATATATATATATTTTAGCCTTTTGTTTAGCCTCTTAGTCGAGGCTGAAACTCCGTACCAACAAGAAAACACGTCGGCTAACGTTAAGATCAACAACAGTTAGTGAGTTTTAGGCTCGCTTTATCCGTTTGTTTGTTTGTTTACGCACGCATTATGTTTCGCTTACTTTAACATTGGGAGATAGGGCATTTGTGCTGCGTTCAAGTGGTATCAAAATAAATTAAAAAATGTGTTCCCACGTTGGACAAATCTCATGAACACCCTCTCAAGTCAGAACAATATCACAAAAACATATTGTTTACGCAATAATACAGTAGTTTACACTGTTAGCTTTAGCTTGTTAGCTTTTAGCTAAAATAAAAAAGAGCTACATTGAAGTACATTTACTAGTTTACACTGTTAGCTTTAGCTTGTTAGCTTTCAGCTAAAATAAAAAAGAGCGACACTGAAGTAAATTTAGTGGTTTAGATTATTAGCTTTAGCTTTGAAGCTTTTAGCTGAGACACAAAAAGAAGCTACGTTGGTTAATTCTGTGGTTTACATTGAATGTTCTAGAACATTCATACAGAACACAAACCATCAAAAGCATACCATAACTGACTGTAAGGCTTAGCTGCTAAGTACAATACAGAGTCGTACGATGAACTTTTTACAAATCCCTGAAGACACTAATGTAACTTAATGAGGTTTAAAGATGTTAATCTGCTAATAATAAGTTTAATCTGTTGTTTCACAGTAAGTCTAAAACACATTTTCTTTTTCTTCAGAAAAATCGGTGTAAAATATGTCAGTGTGACGCTGCCATAAGGAAAGTAAGTACGGTGTTTCTATCGTTATAAACTGAATATTTTGAACTATTTGTCAGACAAAAGAAAAATATATTGATGGCTTCTGGACAATTCCCCCAAATTTCAAATTTTTTAGACCAACTTATTTAATTTAAATGTAAATAATTGTAAGTTGCAGCCCCACTTTAAAGATCATATTTTTAGTTTTATCACTAGTTGACGCCAAAGTCTTTAAAATGAACAAGTGAGATCTATTATTGTTTGATACAAGTGGGTTTATCCGTTTTATGGTATTTCTGTCTCTTTATAACTTTCACTGATTCGAAGGTCTTCAAATGTCTTGTTTTGCCCGACGAACAGTCCAAAACAGAGATATTCAGTTTTCAACAAAGAACGATTCAAGTTTTTGATTGATAATTGACTTAAATGAGTAATCAATTATCAAAAATGCCAACACCTCACAGTCACCTCACATTGTGTAGTAAACTTTTTGGTGTAATATCTTAATGTACCTCCATGGAAGTAAACTGAAAATACACAACGGCCTCAACAAACCGCGGCGATGGAATTAAAATGCAGAAATGCTTCTTTCGGACTGATTTTCAACAATGCCGTAGCTCGTGTTTCACAAAGCCTACCAAGTAAAGGAGGGATTGTGCCCTTGGAGGGCTTTTAATGTGAAGCATCTGTGCAGGAAGTTTTGAGCTTCACTGACTGCAGCTGAACACGGATAGAATTAAAAAAGTAGAAGCAACTGGAAACAATTACTGATGTTAAACAGAAAGTGTTTGAGTGGTGAGCTACTGTTGTACAGAAATGTTGTTTATAGTGAATTTATCCCGTGAGACCACGTAGCACAGCTAACGTCACCCTCAAAGCTTTGGTCTCTATTTGTTTATGCAGGCGATTATTTGAGAATTTACGGTAAATTAGCAGTCAGGATGGCCGTTCAGTTGTCTGTTCTGTGGGAGCTTTCTGTAACAGTTAAGGAACAGTGGTCAGTTTTGGTCGTATTGGTCGTTGGCTGATTCTGACATAGAATCAGATATTTGTTGGAAATCGGCTGATGTAATATTAATCAATATTTAGTTTGATGACTGAAGGGGCGGCTCAAATCACACGAGAGCAGCTCAAACTAAAATCAGCAGCTGTTTGAAGACGTCAGCGATGAACACAGTGAAGTGTGTGTGTGTGTGTGTGTGTGTGTGTGTGTGTGTGTGAGAGAGAGACGGCAGCCATCTTGTGGAGGTGTTACTATGTCTCCGGGCCGGTGGCTGTCGTCATGTTAAGGATCTTGTTGTACTGAGTGAAGATGGCGTCGAAGGCCTCGTCTCTGTGGATCATCGCGCCGAACACCATGGGCTGCAGGAGAACAGAAGGTAAGTCAGTGTCATTTACTTCTACTTTACTGAACTTCTATGTTATCAATCAATCAGACTGTGTCTATAAAGCACGAGTCATACATCAAATGCAACTCCAAGTGCTGAACATAAAGAGTTGATTAATATAGACACGTGACTGGCCCGCTACCTTTTGTGTGGATGGCGTCGCGATGGAGATGCCCATCCCGGATCCAGGAAGCACCGACAAAACTTTGTACTGTGAGTGACAGAGAAGACAACACGGCGAAATAAACTTTACTGTCACGAATCAGCATCAGTTCCTGTACTGAAACCACAACAAGAGGAAAAACATGAAGCAAACTGGAATTGATGTAATGACGAATAAATGATTGATAACAGGAATACAGAGTATAAAGCAGCCATGTCTTCCTTATCAGACTGTGTAGCACACCGACAGTGATGATGACGAAGGTGACGATGACTGAAGTCCTGTTTCTGTGAGAGGTTCAGCGAGACTCTACGTACCTTCTGGATGTCGGTGATGTCGAGCAGCTTGATGACTTTGTTCCTCTTTGAGGATCCAGATCTGGAGCTGGAGCTCTCGAAACACAGATAGCTGAGGAGACGGAGGTTAAAACTCAGAGCTGCAGGATTTTACGTCTAGTTGATGAATAATTAACTGAACTTCTGTAAACGCGTTGGACGATAAAGTTTGTTTACTAAAACTAATACTTCTTCTTCTGCAGCCTCACAGAATGTAGATTTGATCTCCCTCTAGTCTCTGCACATTTATGAAGTAGAATCATAAAATCTCAGGATGAGCACACATTTTTTGCTCAAGTTGAATATTTTAAAGTCACACAGAGACGTCTGTGCCTCACCATGCCCGCTTACATCGCTCCATTGACTAATTTTAATTTGAAGAGTAACACCTGCTAACAGACATTTATTTAATTGTACATATGCTCAGATACCAGGCAGATCTTCAGGAAGAAAAACAACCAAATTTGACAGAAAAGAATAAAACTGAGCCGACAGGACGTGAGGGCCTTACTTCTCGGTGACGTAGAGGTAACCGTTGCGGATGTAGTCCGTCGGTGTCTTCTTGTCTCTGTTGATGAGGCAGCAGCGCCAGCCGTTCTCACACACTGAGACAACAAACAGAAACAAGAATCAGACAACAGCTGACGCCACCTGCTGCAAGTAGCTTGTTCTGGAGATTTAGGGGTGGAAACATGGTGGTTATTTGACTCATTCCAGTGGTTTTATATATTTTTTTAAGGGCCATAACTGAATAAACAATTCGTTATTTCCCATCAGAGTCAAATTCCAGACAGTGTGAAGACTTCCTAAAAGCATTTGGACTCTTATTTTCGGAGATAAATCTCATAATTTAACATTTTGCTGAATGAACAATGCCTTGGGGGCCTAAATCCTCCCACGGTCCTGCAGAGAAATTTGTAAGAAATGAATAAAATAATCTTCCTCCAGTTTGAATTGTGAAGCCGAGATGCGACGGTTCCTCCCCACCTGTCAGAGGGCGCTCGCTCTCCGGCAGACTGAAGACGTCGTGAAAAGCTCCTCTCTTGGTGCTGGAGTATCGTCCTCCGTCCTCGTCCCGGCTGACGCTCAGAGGAGCTGCGGCGCCGAGGGTTCCTCGGCCGGCCGTCACGGTCAGCTGAACAGGTAGACAGAGGGAGGAGGGAGGAGGGAGGAGGGGGGGGGAGATACTGGATTAGAAAAGCAGCACCAGGTACTGCGGTGGCATCCTCAGCAACACGGCCAGAGAGTGAAGCTGCAGTACAGTCAACAAGAACAACTCACCTGTCCAGGTGTGTTCACAGCTGTTTGACAGATTAGGTCTGAACTCTATGATCGCTTCTTTTTCACTTTGTCTGTGTTGTTGTTCTTAAAATGTGCCAAAAATCTTCTGATGACATACATACACATACATACATACACACAGCATCCGGAAAGTATTCACAGCACTTCACTTTTTCCACATTTTGTTATGTTACAGCCTCATTCCAAAATGGATTAAATTCATTATTTTCCTCAACATTCTACACACAACAACCCATAATGACAAAGTGAAAACTGTTTTTTGCAAATTTTTGCAAATCTATTAAAAATAAAGAACGAAAACAACATCTACATAAGTATTCACAGCCTTTGCTCAATACTTTGTTGAAGCACCTTTGGCAGCAATTCCAGCCTCAAGTCTTCTTGGGTATGATTCCACAAGCTTGGCACACCTATTTCTGGGCAGTTTCTCCCATTCTTCTTTGCAGAACCTCTCAAGTTCCATCAGGTTGGATGGGGAGCGTCGGTGCACAGCCATTTTCAGATCTCTCCAGAGATGTTCAATCGGGTTCAGGTCAGGGCTCTGGCTGGGCCACTCAAGGACATTCACAGAGTTGTACCGAAGCCACTCCTTTGTTATCTTGGCTGTGTGCTTCGGGTCGTTGTCCTGTTGGAAGATGAACCGTCGCCCCAGTCTGAGGTCCAGAGCGCTCTGGAGCATGTTTTCATCAAGGATGTCTCTGTACATTGCTGCATTCATCTTTCCCTCAATCCTGACTAGTCTCCCAGTTCCTCCCGCTGAAAAACATCCCCACAGCATGATGCTGCCACCACCATGCTTCACTGTAGGGATGGTGTTGGCCAGGTGATGAGCAGTGCCTGGTTTCCTCCAGCCATGACGCTTGGCATTCAGGCCAAAGAGTTCAATCTTTGTTTCATCAGACCAGAGAGTCCTTCAGGTGCCTTTTTGCAAACTCCAGGCGGGCTGTCATGTGCTTTTTACTGAGGAGTGGCTTCCGTCTGGCCACTCTACCAAACAGGCCTGATTTGTGGACTGCTGCAGAGATGGTTGTCCTTCTGGAAGGTTCTCCTCTCTTCATAGAACAACACTGGAGCTCTGTCAGAGTGACCATCGGGTTCCTGGTCACCTCCCTGACTAAGGCACTTCTCCCCCGATCGCTCAGTCTGGCTGGGCGGCCAACTCTAGGAAGAGTCCTGGTGGTTCCAAACTTCTTCCATTTCCGGATGATGGAGGCCACTGTGCTCATTGGGACTTTCAATGCTGCAGAAATTTTTGTGTACCCTTCGCCAGATCTGTGCCTCGATACAATTCTGTCTCGGAGGTCTACAGATAATTCCTTGGACTTCGTGGCTTGGTTTATGCTCTGATATGCACTGTCAACTGTGGTACCTTATATAGACAGGTGTGTGCCTTTCTAAATCATGTCCAATCAACTGAATTTAGCACAAGTGGACTCCAATCAAGTTGTAGAAACATCTCAAGGATGATCAGTGGAAACAGGATGCACCTGAGCTAAATTTTGAGTGTCATGGCAAAGGCTGTGAATACTTCTGTACATGTTATGTTTTTGTTCTTTACTTTTAATAGATTTGCAAAAATTTGCAAAAAACAGTTTTCACTTTGTCATTATGGGTTGTTGTGTATAGAATGTTGAGGAAAATAATGAATTTAATCCATTTTGGAATAAGGCTGTAACATAACAAAATGTGGAAAAAGTGAAGCGCTGTGAATACTTTCCGGATGCACTGTATACACATAGTGATTCTTAGAGTCTTACCAGTAGTGGAACTAAAAATGAAGGTGGCGCGAGAGGAAAGAACCGACAAACATTCATTCACAAAGTGGTGGTAAAACCGAACCCAAAACATACGTAAACACAAATAAAATGTTGATACAAACCTTAAAATTTGGGTAAAAACAGGAACACTTGGTAAGATTTAATCTGAGTTTGTCCTCAGGGTGGCGCTAGAGGAAAGTGGTCATTAACATCTTAAGTGGACAGAAATCCTGGAGACGTATCAACGTGTAAACCATCGTTTCAAAGTTGGATCGTCTTATGAAACGCACTCAAATTAGCATTTTTTATTTTTTTACAACAAACACTTTCCAGAAAAGCAGCAGTTTTACGACCTGCGCTCTCCTGATGTCAGCAGCTGTATCTGTTTGATCTAAAGCCTGCGTGACAACATCAATGTTTGTTGCACTTTTTCGTGAAACCTGAAGCAGGAATCCACAAATTCAGAAAAGATCCAACTTGAAAATTGAGCTGAAGACAACAAAGATTTTGACTCAACCCAGTTCAGGTAAAAACATTAAATTTGGATACAAACCTGAAGCGTAAAAGCCTGAATGTTCAAGTTGGATCTGATCCGAAGTTCGTCCTGCAGGAGGCGCTACAGGAAAGGTTACAATCTAAAGGGTTCATCCTCTGGAGAGCGGGAGTGAGACATTCACTGACACACCGACTAGTAGGTTTTGATATATCTCACTCCAGAACAAATCAGACCATCACTGTGACTACTAACAACAACAACAGCTGATTGTATTGATTCTACATCTCTAATAAACAATACTGACCTCTACACTGCGACTATACACACACACACACACACACACACACACACACACACACACACACACACCGTGGTCCTACCTGTTCACACTCAGACAGCTGAGAGAGAAAAACAACAACAGAGGAGTGAAACCACCACAGATCAGATCCCCCGCTGGGACCAGTAAGAACCGGTCACCAGTTTGCACCAGGTGTCACCAGACCAGCGCTTCGGGTCTGTGAGCCGGACACTTATCAGAGAGTTGGGACTGACCCGTCTGCTCAGCGTGGTGCCGCCGCGCTCCTTCAGCTGCAGGTCGGTGGGTAAGTTGGTCCAGATGATGTACGGAGTGTCGAAGCGCTGCCTCAGCTTGGGACAACTCTTAAAGATGAAGTCGATGATGAAGAACTTTATACCTGCGTACACACCTGAGGAGGAGGAGGACACCGATCAGAGACACTCTGCAGGACTGAATCACACACACTTGCTCTAATTTTCACTTCTTGGATCTTTGTCTTGTTCTCCGTGTACAGAAACTAAATATATATTTGTTGTGAAGAGGACTTTCTACAACCTCAGAGCATGAAAGAGCATTCAGCCGTCTAGAGGAGTCCTCTCAGACAGGTGTTGTGTCGTACCTATGAAGAAACCCAGCAGTTTGAACGGCAGCAGGCAGGACGAGATGAAGGCCACCCACAGACCAACGTACAGCTTCTGAGTCAACTCTGGCTGAACCCACATGAACAGACTGCGCGCGCGCGCACACACACACACACACACACACACACACACACACACACACACACACACACACACACACACACACACACACACATTAAAGATCTTTGGATGAACCACGAGTTCACTTTAACCTGAAACAAAGTGTGTGCAGAGAAAACTCACTTCTTTATTTTCTCCAAGATGTTTGCCATCTTCCCAAACAGATTCTGTAAGGACCAAACAAAAACAAACAAACACATGTTGTGAAATCTGCCTGCAGGTGTCAGACGGTGACCGAGAGCCTCCGGCTGCTCCTTCACGTCTCACCTGAGCTTTCTGAGCGACGTCCAGAACCAGCTGGAACTTCTCCGACACCGTGAGGTCTTCTTTAGGAGGCTCCTGTGAAACGGAGCAGACCTGTCAATCACCTGCACACTGATTTACTGCGGGACAACTTAAGCAGAGTGATTGTAAACACCTGCCGGCTGTGCGGAACCTCTAACTTGTAAAAAGTACAGTATAAAGTTACATGACAAAGAAATACTTAAGTATATTATCTACAAGTACCTACATGTTGTATCCAAGAACAGTAACATTTATGAACTCATCTCAAAAAGGCAAAATCTGAGATCCAAATGTTAATTATATCAATCAAAGCCTCATTCCTTAATTTGACAGTGCATGTAATAACGTCACATGTCCATCAGGTGGAGCTGTTCACTGTCAGATGAAACAAGAAAGATTTAAAACTAAATCAAAGACAAGAGTAAAACAAGTTCTCTCACCACAGGCTCTGAGACTTCAGGTACGATGCTCCACTGGATCCTCCAGCCTCTGAGAGAAGTGCATCATGGGAACACACAGGTGAGATGTATGACATCATTTCACACTCACGACATATCCGTGTGTCTGGGATTTAAATTTCAAACTGCTCAGATTTACCAGGTGGTTTTAAAAGATAAGAAACCTTTCTGTGGTGTCGCTTTTAAAATCAGTTTCCTTTCCTTTCCCTGACTGAAGTATTTTAATCCATTTAACCTCTAAAGCTACTTAAGAGGAAAAGAAGGGGGGGGGGTAGTTTATAGTTTAAAAGAAAGAACTTAACAAAAGCCCCCTGTAACAACCCAATCAAGGGCTGGCCTGTAGTGGTTTACACGTTTATTAGGAGGAGAGTGTGTGTGTGTGCGTGTGCGTGTGTTTGAGAGTGTGACGCACTGTTGCAGAGATTAAATTCTGTGCTGAACCTGGTTTACGGTTTCTGATTCTGGCCGTGTGATTGGCTGACAAAGGGGGGGGGGGGGGGGGGGGGGGGGGG
>NW_022280032.1:1114573-1117073 GCF_004355925.1 Anarrhichthys ocellatus
GCGGGGCTTGCACGGACCTGGCGATGAGGCAATTCAAGGAGAGGCGGAGGATGGCGAGAAACAGGAACATGGGGACGGCCCAGCCGTGCCACGCCGCGTACATGTAGACCTGTTAACACACACACACAAGTGTATAGAAGTGAGGCAATGTGTCTTTATATCGATAATAAAAAAACATGAATGGACACAAACAGATGAAGGTGAATTAATTTAATGTGACACGAATCAAGACAAAGACAAGTAATAAATCAATAGATTTAAATTAAGAAAATATTTAGCAAATGAGTATATTGACAATACATTTTCTGCTTCTTATTTTCATAAAACAAAATAACATTCTTTGTTTAATGAAGAAAACAATACTTCAGTTTCCTCATCAATCGCATGTGTGTGCGTGTAGGTGTGTGTAGGTGTGTGTGTGTAGGCGTGTGTGTGTGTCTGGACTCACAATGAAGGCGATGGCCGACGTGTAGACGGAGTTCCAGCTGGATAAGGCAGTAAGGTTCCTCTTGAAATTGGTCACAGGTTTGAATCCTCGTTCTGGAAACACAACAACGGACCAACCGACCAATCACAGACTGAAAGCTCAGCTTTGTGTCTTCTGTATTGTTTTAAATAAACGGTTAAATAAAGAATCTAAAGTGCTTCTCTGAGCGCAGGAGTATGTGCACACCCCCCTGTACTGAATGTGATGCCTTCAAGTACAATCGGAAAAGAAAAACTCACTGAGCCGTCTCATGTTTTCAGTCAACCTGTGGATCAGAATATATATTTTAGATTCCAGACAAATGCAGCTCTAACTCAACTGAACAACACACAGTAAAGAACAGCTTCAGTCACTGCGTCGGTAAACATCCTATCTACCTCTTGGCGCTCAGCGGCTCGTCCGCCTCCACCGTCTGCTCCTCCGGCTGGAAGCGGAAGTCCTCGATATAAACGCCAAAGCGGTCGTAAAGCCCCTTCAGGAAGCTGTCGGACAAAGTGTCCTTCTGTTTGTCTGAGGACGGAGAAGAAAAGAGGCCGATGGAGGTAAACGACCTGTTCGTTAGCATTTTATTAAAGTTTATACTCTGAGGTCTGGAACAGACTTAAAATGTCAGAGACATTTAGAAAGAAATATGGACAAATAAAACCCAAACTATGTTTTTACATGTAACAGAATTACTAACTAATGCAGGAACAAAAGTATTGATAAATTCATCTGTTACTCAGTGGTGGAGGAAGTATTCAGATCCTTTATTTCAGTCAAAGTACTAAAACCACACCGTAAAAATACTACAAGTAAAGCTCCAGCATTCAACATGTTAATTAAGTAGGAGTATATAAGTGTGACTGTTCTACTATTATATATTCTATAATTTGATTATTATTACTCATGTATTCATGTAAAAACAGGATGTTACTGTATTATAAGAAGGAAGGAGATGATACTGGATCGCATTACATTGTGTAGGTGTCCCTAATAAAGTGGTTGGTAAGTGTAAGAACCTCACCTGTGCTGGTGACTGCAGGTGGAGGAGGGGGCGGGGCTTTAGGCGTCTGAGAAGGTGAGTCTTCAGGTCTGTGAAGTGACAGAAACGGCCGCGTCAGCGAAGACGCAAACCCTCAAGAACAAGCTGCTCTGACCGACGTCTCCAACGAGCTCATCTAATAAAGTCACCTGGGTTTGATGACGTCGCTGATCTTCTGCTCCAGCTCCATGCACCTGCTGCGCTCCCTCTCCAGCTCCTGCTTCAGAGACTCCACGTTGGACTCATCCTTAAGTTTCCGCAGCTCCTCCTCTGAAACAGAGGATGATGATGATGGAGACAAAGTGAGTACCTCTGACCACTGACGTCACACCGTCACCGCCAGGTGAGAGGCGTTCAGGTGACATCTTCTGCTCTACATCTGGTCTCCTTCAGGGGGCTTTTCTTATTTTTTATTTTTTATCTGCAGGGAAATAGTGGTGCAGCAGTTGGAATGCAAAGGGGAGGGAATCACCAGAGACCCATCTTACTGCGATTCTAAACATTTTGCAATATGCCGAGTATTGCGAAAACGTACATTGCCATGTATTGCAATTCATAACCTTTTTCTCATTTGCAAATTATGCAATTTGTCAACATCTGTTATATCTACAGCACAAGAAATAACTCGGCACCATCCAGTGGACTGGAAACGCAACTATTACCAAAAGGTTTCATTTGCTTTATTAACAGTTTGATAATAAAAGTTGATACCTGGCGTCAAATATCGAGCAAATACTGCGATACTGTTTCTCCCGCACCTCTAACATATGTGGTGTAAATAAAACATAATACAAACAATAAAGATCATCAATAGAAAAGGTGCAAAAGCCAAATGTACACAATACCAGGAATGTAAACAGTAAATGGTTCACAGTAAGGTGAACATATAAAACAAAAAATAACAGTTAACGGTGAAGAACAACTGTTTCAATATACAAACAGGTGAATATTGTTGTAAGACAGACTTGGTGAACTTACCCTTTAATAGC
>NW_022280032.1:1119573-1138299 GCF_004355925.1 Anarrhichthys ocellatus
TAACCTATATGCATGAGTCCCACACTGTCTGGACATGTAGGAATGTCTTTATAGTTTAATCACAAACATCTGACTGTCTACAGATAACAGAGGACCGACCGGTCTGACTGCTTCTGTTCAGATGACACGCTAAAACGACTCACTAATTGTTTGACTGTTTGCTTTCGTCACGACTGAGTATTTACTGACATAATTAGTGAGTGATGTTAAAGTCACTGACAGAGAGAAGAGGTATTTAGTTCCTATACTTGTGTAAAAGTACTAATACCACACTGTAAAAATACTCCACTACAAGTGGATCAGCAAAATGTATGACAAGGGAAATAATTAATTGTGCAGCAAAACGTTTCCCGTCTGTGTTTTACTATTATATTATATTACATATGATGTTTCTGGATTAATATTACTTCTGCATTAATGTATAAACTTCAAACTTCATCACAAACATTCAACATCAACACATCTGGAGTTACCTGGTTTTACCTGAACAGGAAAACTGTGATTTGTAAAGTAAATAAAGACTCAAGTAAAGTACCTTGAACGTGTACTTAAGTACAGTACTTGTACATGTAGTCTACTTAGTTTCATTCCACCACTGCTTACAGACTGAAGGACACACATTTACATCTAAGTGACTGTTTCATTGACTGGCTGATCTGAAAGTCTCCTTCCGCTTCTGTGCACCACCTGAACAGGTGTTAGCCAATCACCACCTGCTGCTTACCTGTCGACCTCGATGAGGCTGAACAGGAAGCCGAGCCGGTACCGCGTTGGACACCCTCACAGTGAGAGACGTGAAGAGGGAACAAGGTGAGGAAGGAAGGAAAGAGGGAGCAGATGAAGGTTTTCTCACCGTGAACCTGAAGCTGAGGCAAACTTTCCCTCCTTCTCTTCTTTACCAACGGTCCAGACCCGGTTACAAAACCCGCTACAAGCCGGGTCAAATCTGCTCCAAACCGGTCCTCTTCTAGACCCGCTCCAGACCACCTCCCTTCTCTCCCTCGAGCTACTCAGTCCAGCTGTGGAGGTTTTTAGGCGGTAGTTAAAAACCAAGTTAAAAAAGGCGAAACCGTCCGTGTCTACCTGTCCATAACAATCACTGTGCCGTGGGCGGGGTAGCCCGGAAGTGACGCCATCACGCTGTGCTCTTAAAGCGAACGTCCGAAGCGCAGTCAGGCGGAACCTTTAGAGGCGGAACCTTTATGAGCGGAACCTTAAACGGGCACTTCTCTGTTTCTGGGGGGAACTTTTAACTAATTTAGTTTCACAGCCAGTTCAGTGGTAGTACTGTGTTGAGACATGTGAATAAACTGGTAGATTCAGCTGTCAAGACTGCATATAACTGCTTATAACCTGCGTTGTTTCAGCTAAGAGGCGGACATGCTCTCCACGATCCAGAACACCGACGTGAAGCAGGTAAGTCTCACCTGAGGCGGGTTTTATTTTAAGGACTGTCTCTTCTGCAAAGACATATCATGTAATCCAGATGTAATCCAGCTCTGGTAAATATTAGACATGCCACGCTGTATTCTGTGCCATTTCTCAGCGTTTATCACCAGATTGCATTTAAATAATCACGTATTTTATTGACAGTTTCCTCATTTTCTGTAGAACATCACGGACATAAAGCTCATAAAGTAAATGAGCTTTATGTCCGTTGTCAAAATCCGAGAGCGCAAATGAGATCCACGCGCAAATCAAACAACACACACAATGGAGACTGGGCCCGCCCACTTACTGTCAACAAGAAAAACTACTCGCGAGCGCGCAGGTTAAAGTTTCGCGAGCGACTTTTGCTCACGCGAGAGGGAATTTCGCTCGCGGAGTGATGTAAAAGCGCTCGTCAAAGTAAAATACGCGCACGTGGTTCTCATTTGTGCTCTCGGATTTTGACAGTGATTTGCCTTCATAGCGACAAACCTATTTTAAAAGTAAATGAAAATGGATATATAGTGTGTGTTATGTATGCTGAATTGATGAACGGGAACTGGTAGTTTAAATACACTATAAGTCAATTTTAAACTATGATATATCTTCACCTGTTGCTGGCACAATGATAAAATGGCATGTTTTGTGATGGGGATTCAGACGCAGAATATGAGGCTAAAATTAGGAGTGTCTGCCAAGACTCAAGAGACTCTGGCTGCACAGAACAAGCACAACTATTCTTTCAGACAGTGAGACATTGTTCAATAGCGTTTTCTAAAATGTGCAGCATGCTTTGGTTAACATGATTATATGAGGTCAAAGGCCAGGTTTCACTTCAAATGATGTTATTTTCTTCTTTCAGCAGTGTTTTAATGTTGGTCCTGTGATGAACCTCTGGTGATTTCATACACGTCCTGTGTGTGCTGAGTATTGTTGGATGAAGATGCAGGTTTTGTGTCTTCCTCTACAGAAAGATGCTGATCGTGCAGTCGTCGTTGCGGTCACGACTCGTGCAGTGTTTGAATCTGATGATGGTGATGGTGTGTACGGAATGGGCGTTGCTTTCCCGTTGCTGCAGGTCAGAATTAAACATACATTTAAAACGTTTTACTGCTGTTTTTGTGTGTAGAGATAAATTGTTATCCATCTTAGATTCCTGTATGTAAGAATAGTTTATTATTCATTCATATACCTTCTTCCTCTGTGCCATAGCGCTCCATATTTGTCCATAAAGAACAATATAGAATAACACCAGATGGAAGCTCTAAAGGAACATTCTTGATTTGGTTCATAATTCAGGCGCTGCAGAGAGTGAACCAACGCCTGCTGGAGGAAAATCCTGCTGAGTCGCTGCTGTTTGTTGTCGTCCTGATCACCACCGACAGCCAGCAACAGCAGCAGAGCTCCCTCATCATCAGCAGCACCAGACATTACGGTAATCTAACTTTAACCATCAACTCTATCACCAGACATTACGGTAATCTAGTTCTAACCATCATCTCCATCACCAGACATTACGGTAATCTAACTTTAACCATCAGCTCCATCACCAGACATTACGGTAATCTAGTTCTAACCATCGTCTCCATCACCAGACATTACGGTAATCTAACTTTTAACCCTCAACCTACAGATTACAGTCAACAGCTGATCAGAGTTGAAGTTTTTGTAGTCCTGTTGAAGACTTCCTGTCATGATGTCATCGTCGCTCTGTTGCAGGTCTTGAAGTCGGCCGGTTCTGCTTTTCCAGTCAGGAGGATTTCATCGAGAGTTTACTGAAAAATGATGTGCAGCTCTTCCTGTCGACGGACAGAAATGAGGTGCTGCAGGCGTCACAGAAAGGTCGGGAGGTTTCTTCTTCTCTGGCATTAATCAGAGCTGATGTGTGATTGATATCCAGTTGTTTAGATATTTTAGTCTGGACCAAAGACATATTACAACATTATAAATATTCAAACTAAAGGAACACTTTATCCCCAAATAGACTATTTGTATACTCAGAACCTCCCTTTGTTGCCCCACAGTGGCCCTAATGCTCCACTGTACTTGTCAGGATGTATAAATATTGATCTTAAAAAACATTTATGAGCAACGTTGGTCGCTTTCAACTTGTATAGTTTCCTCCTCAAAGCTCAGTTTACCCAGAAATCAGTGTGTTTTGATAATGTTTGTTAATGTGTTGACCGGTGTCCAGGTACATGTGACGTTGGAAGGTGAACCATCCTCCTTGTCATTGGTCCAGGTGTTCTCTCGGCGGTGCTGGACCGGCAGGTAGCTCCGCCAGAGCAGCTCAGAGTGATATTGTGCGGGGACGCCGTCGTCCGGCCCGACACTGGCCCGGTGCCGGCGAGCCAACAGGCCGCCCAGGTATACTCGCAGCGACACCCCGCTAATATGTCGTCTTTACAGTTTTAATTAAGATTTTTCCAAAGCGTAGTTCAACGTTCTTGCTTCGCAGAGTTTCTCGGCTCGGCTCGGCGAGATGCGGCGGAGGTTCGGCATGCTGGACAGCCCCCTCAGCATCGTCCTGGTGACGTCGAGCGGGGGCAGGGAGAGCTGCGGCGTCGCCCTGCGGACGCTGCGGTCCCGCGGGCTGAGCGTGGACGAGGCGTACTGTCTGGCCGGGGCCCCGCGGAGCCCCATCCTGTCCGTGCTGCGACCTCACTTCCTGCTCAGCGACGGCGTCATTGACTGATGACATCATGAGGGGGGAGTGCACTGTCACATGACCTCACAAGAGCTCCACTGTGTCTTTAAACCAAGTTGCCTAAACCGCAGAATAAATTTCAAGTCAACAAATGTTTTCAGCTCATTGAGCCTTAAAGAGCCAATCAGTGATAAATTATGTAAAGCTAAGCCCCGCCCACCACCAACATTCCAACCACAGGATTGGACACTGTCACACAGCAGTAAACTAGTTCTATATCTTTTGATGACTAATGTGTGTTTTAATTTGAGCTCTCTTAATTGGATGATATAAATAAACCTGAATAAATCACAAACGTTTCACCCTGTAGTTAACTGTATTATCACTTTAACTCTGATCCTGTTATTAATGAGGAGAAATGTATACTACTAAATTGAACTCCTTGTGTTTGACTGTTGAATCTTAATGGTGGGATGGCTCCAGTTTCATTATCTACACGTATTTGAAAGCTTCTGTTGTAAATGTAGAAACGTTCTGCTACTTTGTCTGTTACTTTGCGTTTACTTGCAGCGGTATGTTGGATTACTGTCTGTATTTTGAGTTTCTTCATGTCCTCTGCTGCTCCGTCACTTAGTTTTAGACCAGCTCAGCTCAGGATGTTGATAAAACAGCTTCACCTGTTTCTAAAGCTCTGTATGCACATATAAAATATTTTTAAAATGGAAATGCAGTTATGTTTTTGTAGCTGTGGTGTTTAAAAATGACCAGCAGATAGCAGCAGAGAACTTTAGTCAGTAAAGTGTTTAAGACACAAACAGGCAGATAATACAAAACAACTGGCTGTTAATTACATTATTGTTTTTTTAAGAGGGTTCCAGGGTCCTTGGAGAGGCAGCATTGTTCCTTGACAAGTTTCTAGGTTTCCATAAATAAATTACAGGAATCTTTGGGGAAGTTTCAGGTGTCATTGAAGAGGCTCCAGTGGTCCTTGATGGGTTTCGTCTGTAGTCCTGAATGCTACAAAGGCCCTTGAGACGGTTCCAGGTGTCCTAGAAGAGGCAGCAGGGGTCTTTGGGGTCCTTGAACATTTGGAGTTTTGTCGTCTGTCTTACAGGCTGTTGGACATCTATCCATCCACAGTGACTGGAAGTACTGAGATGTCATTTACTTCCTGTGTTGTGCACTGATTTACCATTTTTGTCTTTCATTAAAGTCTGTACGTTTGGTTTTACTGAGATTTTAGATTGTGTCAGTTTTAATGTTTGGATTTGTAATGGTATGGTGGTCCTTGAGCAGGTTTCAGATGTGCTTCCAGGGTTCCTCTGAGGGTCCTTGAGGAGGCCTTGTGCTCCTTTAAAGGTTTATGAGGCCTTGGAAGATATTCCAGATCATGTTATAGATCATAAATATAATCAGAACAACAGAGTGTATCCAGAGATTCCAGCAGGTTCATGTGATCAGTTTCAGTCATCGGAGGATGTAAATCAGACGGAGGCTGAGTCGATGTCATCGGGAGCCGCCGCCTCGTTTCTGCTGCCACAAATTAAAACATGTTCAGTGAAATGAAACGGCTTGGTGTGGTCGTCTGTTTCTGACAGTTTCATATGATCCGTAGCAGAAAACACTTTGTTTTCATTATCCTGAGTGAGGTTTCTGATGAATGCTGCCATCATCAGCTCCTGTTCAGCTCCACGTCCTGAACACAAACATATTTAATTTAAAACAATAGACCGCCAGGAAGTTTTGTTTCTGCTGCTGAAACAAAACTTGTATGAACTAATTCAGTCTATAAATGAACTTGGATCCTATTCCTTCTCTTAAAGGAGAAAGATATAAAATAGACAAGACATCAGGATTAATTCATTGCTGGGTTTAACCTCTTTGTAGTATAAGTGGTTCCAATAGCTCCTAGTTATCTAACAAGGTTCTAGTGGTCCTTGAAAATCCTAGTGGTAACGTGGTGGCACCCTCATTAGGTTTTAAGGGTCTTTCACGAGGTTTTTAGCAGTCCTAAAGGAGGTTGTATTGGTCTTTGACAGGGCTCCACTGGTCCTTCAAGTGATTTTGTGGGTTCTTGAGTAGGTCCCATGGTCTTCAAGGATGTTTTGTGGCTCCGTAATGTTGTTCTAATGGTTCCTGAGATGGGTTCAGCGAACGTTGAGGAACTCTTGCAGTCCTTGAGGTGGTTCCCAGTGCAGTGGTCCTTCAAAAGGGTTGAAGGGTTCTTGATTGTGTATCCTTGAGTAGGTCCTGGTTTTCCTTGAAAAGGTTACAGTGGTCCTTGACGAACCACCAGAACCTCCTCAAGAACCAGTGGAACCACCTTCAAGGCTCTTCAAGAAAAACCGCTGAAACTCACTCAGAGAGCCTTGGACGTGTGGAGGATCCAGTGGTCCTTGACGGGGTTCTTTATACCAATGGTCGGGGAGGAAGCACCAGGACTTCGTCAGGGGATCCAATGGCCTTAGAGAAAAATTCAGGTTCATTTTAACCTGACGTGTTTTCAATACAAGTGGCTATTGTGGCTCTTTGGGTCGAGCTAACTTTGCACTCGTCACATCCATTTTAGAGATTCAGAGAAACCTGGAATCGCAAAAAGCAAAGTATTTTACAAACTGGAGTTAAATATCACCAGCATCTGGTTCCTAGTTGTGTAATGTTTCTGAGGTTTGGATGACATCACTGCCCAGCTGATCCATCATCATAACAAGGCCTCACATTAAAAAAACACCTTCAGACCAGGGTCAGAGTCCAGGCCCTCAACAGTCCCCGTGGAGGCTGTTCATGATTAGTTAAATTAAAAATTAAAAAGGTCAAAATAGAAAAATAAGGGTTCATATTGCTACAGCGGAGCAAACTGAAGAACTATGAAAGCGATTTGACCACCGATCGGTTTGTGTCGGTCTCAGCAGGGACCCTGATTCAGAGAATACCTGATAGAAAATTAATAACAACATCAGATCAACTCCTTCTCACAACCTCTGAAGTGACTCTCCGACAAAACAGAGCAAAAACAGGAAGTCCTGCTGTCGTTTCTTTTTAAATGTCAGGTTCTGGGAAGAAGAGTGTTACAAGAGCTAAAAGTCAACAGTGACGCTCAACTTGCAGCTGTTTACGTTGCTGAAAAGAAAATATATTATGAGACTAAACGGCAATGAAGCTCCCTCCTCTTTTCTTTACTCTGCTCCTTCTGCTCTCAGCCACAGGCAGGAGGGTGAGGAAGAGGAGGAGGAGGAGGAGGAGGAGGAGGAGGAGGAGGATGTTTAAGCATCTGTTGGATCCTGAAGCAAACTGGAGGGCAGCGGCAGTATGTAAATGACATGTGAAAGCAGTGTGAAAATACTGGCTGACTGAGCAACACTGAATTAAACTGTAATCACATTTAGTTGTTTGTGAACACAAAACTGGCATTTACTACTGTTCCGTCACGTTTTTTAATCATAATAAGAATACAAATCGAAAGCATATCAAAGTTAGTTTCCTTCAAATCACTGCTCTGATTTTAGAAAAACACTGAGGACGTTGCACCAAGACAGTGTCGCCTGGAAACAGGTGAGGTCATGTGACTGCATCATTGCATTTCATCATAGCTCGTGTTTCCTGAGAGGAAGACTGATGTTCACACGTTAAGTCTGGCCTGCAGCGATGATTTCAGATTGACTGAGTTAAAACAGCAGCTGAGCTCCGACACCCATCCAAACGCTCTGAATGTGAATCCTATGGACTCGTTAACACCCGTTCATACGTCAGATTAACATAAACCACGAAGCGGAGGAGACCGACAGCCTGTCGGCTTGATCAGCGTGTTTTCCCTCAGGGACTCAGCGTGACCTATTTGTAGCCTCCTGACAACTGGAGGGGACTCTTATTTCTTAATGGAAGGAACTGTGAACTTTCACACTGATTAAAATGTCTAATATTTCTGTTATTCGTTTTATTTTTTTATGCTAATTCAAGAAAAACCGCAGTGGCGGCATGCTAACATCCAAAAAATAAGGGAAATGAGGAGGATGTGTCCAACAAATACAGGACTTACAACCAGCGATCTCTCAGCCAGGAGACCACTGTTCCCTGTATGAAACGAGACCACTGTGCAACCATGCTAGACATGTCAACGCCAGAAACCACTGTGCAACTACCCTAGCCATGTATAAAAACCAGAAACCACTGTGCAACCACCCTAGCCATGTCAACGCCAGAAACCACTGTGCAACCACCCTAGCCATGTAAACGCCAGAAACCACTGTGCAACTACCCTAGCCATGTATAAAAACCAGAAACCACTGTGCAACCACGCTAGCCATGTAAAAGCCAGAAACCACTGTACAACCACCCTGGCCATGTATCAATGCCAGAAACCACTGTGCAACCACCCTAGCCATGTATCAATGCCAGAAACCATGTGCAACCACCCTAGCCATGTAAACGCCAGAAACCATGTGCAACCACCCTAGCCATGTATCAATGCCAGAAACCACTGTGCAACCACCCTGGCCATGTATCAATGTCAGAAACCACTGTGCAACCACCCTAGCCATGTATCAATGCCAAAAACCACGGTGCAACCACCCTAGCCATCGTACTTAAATGATCGTATGTCCACAACATGAAAATGTTTTATAGTTTCACTCAGGTTGTATTCAGCCTCCATGATGTTTCTGATCTCTTGATTTAAAAAAATCCAGATGTTGAGACTAAACGGTAGCAGAGGATTCCTGCAGTTTGCTCACTCTGGGGGGGGAGGGGGGGGGGGGGTATTCCTCCTGTAAACCAAATAATGTCAACCTGTTCAAACCTCCAAATCTCTCCAAGAGTATTGAAGGCTTTTACTTTGAAACTCTTTGATCCTAAAGAGGCTTTGGTTTAAACTTTATTTCACATCTAGTAATAAATGATGCACAAGGGGGCCTCTTTACCTGACTTCTGTGTCTTCTATCACATTGTTTAAATATTAAATATTAAAGGAGTTTACCTGAATTATCGGCATTTTTTAAGCAGTTTTGAATTGGCAGAAGAATCTTTTTTTTAATAAACCAAGTAACATTAAAAACATACCTGAATTTTCATCTTAATGAAGATGGTTAATGGTTTATCTCCATGGTTTAAGGGTGTTCAAAAGGCATAAATAAAACAACTCTCTTACATGACCTACATTTTGAATAAAAGTGAATATTCAGGGTTTGCTTTCATGCTTTTGGTCCATTTTAAGGAGTAATTTACTTGTTAATTAAAGGCTCTGGAAATTAAGGGGTTTAGTTGTCGTGTTTTCCAAATGAATGAACAGATTATGAGCACACAAACCGCCAGACATGAAACTAAAGCACAGAGACAAATGTCTATTGTGAAGCACTCATGATCTGTGTATTATCATGTGTCATAATCCTAATCTACCAGGAATTTTAAAAAATCCCATTAAATGTCTTTAATTACACCTCTAAAGTGAAATAATGCCTTTTAAAGGTTTATGTGTAGCCTATATATTGTATTTTATAATATTGTGTAATATATATATATTCGCTTCTTGTTACTGCACCTCTCTGCCCTCTTTAATTAATTGACTGTTAAATGAAGTTGTGGATATTTTTTGCAGCGGGCGCTCGTCACCTCACACACGCGCGCACCCACACTCTCACACACACACGGACAGAGAGACAGACTGACAGACAGTCAGATAGACAGACTGTGTCCTGCTGGAGCTCAAGGACGGAAGGACACCGTAAAGCGCAGCTGATAAGCGGCTTTAATCGGCTAATTTGGCCCCAGTGGCCTTTAGCAGGCTGCAGGTAAACACCCGCAGTCCGACACACTCACCGCTGTTTGACCGCAGAGACGCCTCGCTTGGTCGTCACTCTTCACCAGAGCAGAGACATGGACTTCCTCCTTCACTTTCTCATGATTTGAGGATTTTTATCGCGCTTTTGATCAAATCTGTTTTGTCATCTTCAGACACAAAATGTTTTTTTTCAAGAGGACAAACAGAACTTTATGAGCACTTGTTTAACAATTATGAGTTAGCGGTGTAAATGAGTGTTTTTATTTTGTGGATAAAACCAAACTCAACCTGTTTCCATCCAGTTTTACGCGGAGTTTGTTTGCGTAAAGTGCGCACCGGAGCGCTCTGGAGCTCCATGTCAGAGTCTTGATTCTGTGACAACATGATGAGACCAAAGTGCGGGAACCGGAGTCCGGCCCGGACTTCATGAGAGCTCGGTGGCCGCGCTGCTGTGGCTCGGACCGGGGACGGAGCGGAGGAGCCGCGGCGGAGATGGCGGCCAACCTGAGCGCGGCGGCGGCTCCAAAAGGTGCCGCGGGGGAACACAATGTGCCGGCTCTGTTGTTCGGCGTGCTGCTGATCGTGGTGATCATCTGCGGGAACCTGCTGGTGTGTCTGAGCGTGTTCACCGAGAAGGCGCTGAAGACCACCACCAACTACTTCATCGTCAGTCTCGCGGTGGCGGATCTGATGCTCGCGGTGCTCGTGCTGCCGCTCTTCGTCTACTCCGAGGTGAGATCAACCGCATCACGCTGTCTGTAGAAATATTAGCCTACACGTTAGTTTGAGTTCAGGGTACTTTGTTATACCCTAAACACCTTTAAATGACCCAAATAACCCTAACCCCTGAAATCACACCAAACACCTTCATTTAAATTAAGGTGACCAGCGTTCCCTTAATTTGTCCATTAATTTAGAAAAGCAATAACCTAACAGCAATAACCTAAACATCTTTATCTAAGGGGTGCTTGACATTGTTCCCAATTTACACATCAATCTGTAATATACGAATCTATTAAATTTCACATTACCCCTTTAAAACGCCTTAATGATCAAATTATGTAAATTCTAAGGGGTGCATGACTTTCCCAGTAATTAACATTAATTAGCTGCTGCTGACAAAAAAACATTAGACAGATGTTTTCTCTGTTATCCGTGTGTCGTCTAGGTCAGTACAGTAAGGGGGTTTTAATGGTGTATCTGCATGGTATATCAAGTTTTTAAATGGTTAGAAATCTCTCAAAAGTAACTTAAAAGCCCGGAAGTCATCACAGAAACGGATATTTCAAGGTCTAAGTTAAAGGATGGCGGTCATGTCATTTGGTCAGGGGTTGGTAAGAAGTTCCACACCTTAAACATCCTTTAAACCACGCAGGTAAACCAGTACATTTGGCTAATTGTTCATTTTAAGGCTATATGGTTGTTTTAAACCCCTTGATATATAAAAAACATTAATTTATCCATTAATCATCCCATTAAAGTACATCAATAAGTTACTGTAGGCCTATTGGTAATTTAATGGGATTTTAAGGTAAAAATTTTTTAATAAGAATTCCTTTTTTTAGATGGTCACAACAGGTACATTTTCATCTTGTGACCTTATGACCAGATCTTTACTGAGGGAATTCTTTTTAACAGCAAGCCGATATTAAAAACATAAAAACAACTATGAAAACCCAACGGAAGACATTAATAAAAGTGATGAGAAAAGCAATAAGAACCGGGATAAGAGGAAGTGATGAACAAAGAGAAAGTTTATTGTTTCTTAGAACTAAGAGTTTTAAACTGGGGGTTTAGAAGGACTACGGTTAAAAAAAGAAAGAAAGGTGAATGGCCTCATGTCGAGCCGTCAGTGTCTGGTTTGTCCATTCTGGGCCACCGTAGAAACATCCGAGGAGAGGATCCGCTCCGTATATGTATATAAACGGCTCATTCTAACAAAAACACAATTCTTATTTTTGGGTGATTATTATACATTTATGAAATGCTAATACAGGTCCTTTAATAATCTGAATATTGAATGCAGCACATTTAATTACATTTTTTAATGCAGGAATTAGGAGTTTTCTCGTAACAAAGTATTTCTGGTATTACTCATTTTACTTTTGCAGAGGATCAGTTCAATGTTAAGAGGCCAAAAGCCAAGAGCTCATATTATTTTACTGTACACAAATGTAACAGCTGCAACTATCAGATGAAACAATCTCGCATCAAGGTTTACTTACTTGTATCAGAGCTTTCGACCACATCACATGTTCTTCAACAGCAAATTGAGTTTGCTCAGCTGTCAAAGAACTTTAAATTATTTTGATCTCTCTCTGCACCTCTTATCTACAGATTCTTGTCCATATTGGCTTAAACGTTGAATATTTTAAATTGAAATAACTAAGCTGACGAAGTCATCTCAATTAAAGGGCCACTTACTGGCTTGTTCTGGAGACTCAATCACACAGTCAATAAAGCTCTTCAGCAGATGAAGTGGTTTTCTGAATGGTGGTGTAACCTCATTATAATCTGAGCACGGCGCGTCCTCTATGCCGACCTAGAAGCCGGCCTTCACTGTCGGTGAAGATCATGTTTTACCTTCAAACGCTCAAAGACACGCAGACAAATGGACCTTGAGTGGAGGTTGTTTGTTTTTTATCTATTTCCATTAAGGTCGTCAAAAAATGATTCAGAACTTCAGTCGGCAGGAAAACTGTCACTACGAAGCTGAATACCTTCATCGCTTTAATTCATCATTAATTGTGTTTCAATGGTTTTTTAAGGGGGCAACTCATTAATTGTAACATATTTAGGTATTTTTAAGAGCTTAGTTTCCTTGTTGAGTTTTTAAAAGGAAAAATTGACCAAATGACACAAAAGCCATTCCTTAAAATACCTCTAAAGACCTGAAGTGATGCTTTCATGCTTTTTTGTTTTTGAAAAACCTTTTAACCATGCAGATAGCTCTCAGACCACCGTAATATATATATAGTGTTTTATTTTTATAATTGATGTATATGTGCAGTTATATATTTATTCACTTCTTTTTTAATTTGCATTATATAGTTAATTCCTTTTTTTCTTTGATATTTTCATAATTTTTTTATTTGTTTGTGCATTTTATTTGCATTTTTATTATTTAGTTATTTATGTATTTATTGTGATTATTGAACTATATATATTTTTTTTTTTATTAATTATGTATTCATATTTTCTTTTGAAAGTGTATAATTTATAATATAATATAATAATTAATAATTTATTCTGAGTTTTAAAATCAGTGAACTGTCGCTGAACACCAGCTAATCCTTCGGTGAAGCTCCGCCCCTCTTGTGACATCACTGAGCGGACTCAGATTGACCTCTGACTGCAGCAGAGTGACACGATCGTCTCATAATTGATATTATTTACTATTTGCTTTATCGTCATTAATTAATTAACCTTTAACTATTTTTCGCAGTGATCACAAGCTGACTGATGGAGGCAGGAAATCCTCTTTTTCATTAACAAGATCCACTTTGAATGAATGTAAACAGTGAACACTTAATGAACACTTGTGCTGTCACAGTCTTTGTGCATCAGAGAACAACAGACACACACTGTACATTCCTCCGGAGGTCAGCTCAGCTGTGGGGTCCGAGGTCAGCTAAAGGGGCCTCACAAATAACAATGACAACGTGTCCGTGTTTGTTAGTTTCCCTTCATTCTTTTGTTTGTGTTTTAATCCATTCATCGTGTTGTTTCCTCCTCACAGTTTATCTTTTGTTTGGTTTGTAATTCAAACTGTTTTTGTTTTTATTGTCCGACAAACATTTGACCTCAAAAAGTAAAGTAATTCAATTTGATATATATTCTTGTCTTTGGGGTAAATTAAGTGATTTGTAAAGAGCATTTATGACTAAATTCTAAAATAAATAATTTTTGAGTTTTTTAGAGGGTAATTCATATTTGTATTTATTTATGTTGTGTTCATATGCTCATTGAAATATTTTATTCACATAATTTTAATTTGCATTAATGCATTTATTTGTTTTATATCATTCAGATTTTTAAAGGATTTACTTTTTAAATGGATTATTTTATTAGATTTATTTATGTTATTTATTTGTTAATTTGTACTTTTATTAAATTCGTAAGTATTTATTTATGTTTTAAATATTTGCACGTTTATAGATTATTTATTCACATTTTTGTCTGTTAGTGTATAATTTATTCATTAATTTAATATATGTGTGCATTATTTTATTATTGTAGTATTTATTATGTGTTATCTATTTATTTTCCAGATTTTCAATGTGTTTGTTGTGTGCGTAGTTTGTATGTTAATGTTGCGTTCGAGTGAACGGACTGAGTACGTTTCTTTCAGTTCCAGGGCGGCGTGTGGACCCTCAGCACCACCGTCTGTGACGGCCTGATGACCATGGACGTGATGCTGTGCACCGCCTCCATCTTCAACCTCTGCGCCATCAGCATCGACAGGTCAGTGCTCACCTGCACAGGTACACGCAACCATTCAGCCGGTCAGTCTGCGAAAACAGGATTTAAATGCTGATATCAGCAGTCGTCCGTCTGACGCTCAACCTGCTGCAAGTTTTTAGGTGGTTTGTACTCGTCAGCTCGTCAGTGGTGGGAGAAGTACTCTGATCTTTGTTACAGTAATACTACCACAGTGTAAAAATACTTTTACAATTAGAAGTCCTGCATTCAAAATCTGGAGAATTAAAATGTGTGTATAATATTTCAGAGGCAGAAAGAAGGACCGACATCCTGCCAGTATGAGTAAAAACAGATGCAGTCATCGTTGGGGTTTAAAGTCCATGAATTACTCCAGGAAACATAAAATATCTAAAAGATCTGAGTGAATGTTTCACCAGAGCTGTTTTACATCACGGTGAATTTTCCGAAGTGAAGATGCAAAATCTGCAGCTTTGCAGCTCAAACAAAAACCCTGCAGAAACATCAGAGGAGACTGAAGAATCAAAGTTCTGCCGTAAGTTCTCACCGGAGCTTTTAGTCGGCCTTCTGGTCCGGGTCGACCAGCCGATTACTCCTAAACCACAGACCTACGGGACACCACACTGAGAGTTTCAGCTTTCCATCAGAAAGGTCGTCGGGGTCAGACGGTTCACTCTCATGTGGAAATACGACGATGACATTTTATGTCTGTTTCCTGTAAAAAGAACCAAAAGAAGAAAAATCGGAGGCTGCGCTCACGGTGATGAACAGCCAGCTTCGCTCTGCGCTCGTTAGCTTGACGCAATGAGATTATCCGAACTGTCGGCCGATGTTGACGGATGAAAACATCGGAGCTGCTCCTCAAATCTGATGTCGCGACTCCAGATAAATACGATTAGGTCAGAGACTGATGGAGGCAGTGAAGCTAACGTGGAATGATGGTGATGATCCAAAGCTTTTTGTAGCCGCCGGCAGCAGTTAGAGGTTTAAGATTCAGAATGATTCAGCGGATCCTGAAGGTCTGCAGAGACTCCACCGGGCCACGGGCTTCTGGTCCCTCTGCAGGTTGGATGGGTTTAACAGCAAACTGACTGATGACCTGCTGCCAATCAGGGACGGATTAGTACACAGGACCAGGGGCCTGAGCCAGAGGAGCCTCTGAATGAAGTGACTGTTATTAAGTTGTATCAGCCAGTCAGAAGTCTTCTGTCCATAAGTCCAATATAGATCCTGTTGAAGAGTAGCGCCACCTGCATACCTCAAGCTATCGTGCTGAAATTTCCTCCTCATATTCCTGCTCCTCAGCAGATGAACCCCTTTACGTTTTAAAAGTGCAATATACAGGATTCAGAGCATTAATATAGCAGCACGTAGAGACATATGTAATGGAGTATTGTCGACCTGAGCAAAGAATGAAGTCACTCTCTCTCTACAGAGAAGTGTGTTGTTATCCGAGCTTCTCCTTTCTGTGCACCGGCTGCGCTGCTTTCAGTGCATGTTAGCTCTTCACTGCTTTCATACAACGGTTACAGCTGAAAAACGCCATTCCGACCGACTGCTTCGTGGTGGAGGCGTACAGCACCCACCCTCTGGTTTCCCCCGCCGATCAACACTGTGAGCTCAGCACTGCTGCTGTAGTTTGCACTGTTAACGCTGTTAGCACCGTTAGCTTCTAGCCGCCCGATCACCCATTGAGAGCCCAGTGGAGGAAAGCAAAACGCTGCCAATCTCATATAAAGCACGTTTAATGACCACCCATGAGTACTGTACATATTTACTTCCCCCACTGGTAACTGGTGCTGGCTCTAAGGGCCTTTCCCATTTCCCAGTTTGTTTTCCTGGATTCCTTTCCTCGCCTCCTCTCCTTGTGTCTTAGTCTAACCCACTAGAGATGCGAGCAGAGGAGGCGAGGAAAAAAAGACACAAAAATACTACATCCCTGCAGTACTCGCTGTGTGTCACGCCTCTTTTATTCGGTGCAGAAAAGACTTCCGCAAAGGATGCACCGTTGTATTCTTGCTTATAGCTCCTCCAGAAATTGAAACGTCGTAAAAGAGCCTAAAGAATATCTAAATCATCAGGATGTTTTGTGTTGGTATTGTTGGTGGCTGTAATGAACCCTGCAGCAAAAAAAATGCCACAAACACTAACCTGACAAACATTTTAAATGAATATCATAAAAACATTTTTTCCACAGTTAGTCCAGGCTGTCAGTTTGTTATTTCAGGTGCAGTCGATCGTAAACTCTCCCTTATTGTTGCAGGTTCATCGCCGTCTTAATCCCTCTCAACTACAACAGGAAGCACGTGGACCTGCGGCAGACGGTGCTGCTGTCGGCCACCTGGATCGTGGCCCTGGCGGTGGCCTCGCCCATCATGTTCGGCATCAACAACGTGCCAGGCCGCGACACCACCGAGTGTAAACTGGAGAACGACGACTACGTCCTGTACTCGTCCGTGTGCTCCTTCTTCATCCCGTGTCCCATCATGCTGCTGCTGTACTGTGGCATGTTTCGCGGCCTGCGGCGCTGGGAGGAGGCGCGGAAAGCCAAGCTGAAGAGCAGCATCCAGGCCTGCCGCAAGCTGCAGGAGGCCGCCGCCTCGCTGCCGCCGCTGGCCTCGCTGCCGCCACCGCTGCCGCCCATCATAGAGCGGGAAATGACGGATAATCTAGACGAGCCGACCGCCTTCCCGTCCCCGGACAAGCCCTTCCACTCGTCGGGGTACAGGGACAGCCTCGTGCCGACTGTCAGTTTTGCAGAGATCAAGTTCAACCCGGACCCTCGCCGGAGGAAGACGGCCAAGATCAACAACCGGGAGAGGAAGGCCATGAAGGTGCTTCCTGTCGTTGTGGGTGAGTTCACTTCCTGTTTAGCAATCGTATTACTGCTGAGTGAAGTCGATGCAGATGTGTCTTTAAACTTGCATTCTCTCTACTGACCATCAGGGGGCGACTCCTCTAGTTGTATAGAAGTCTATGAGAAAATGACTCTACTTCTCTCTTGATCTATTACCTCAGTAAACATTGTAAACATGAGTTTATGGTCTCAATCTCTAGTTTCAAGTCTTCTTCAATACAGCATGATGTTCATTTAGTAACTTATGGTCCATTTAGAGTCAAATAGACCATAAAGCGGGGTATGCTTTAGGGCGGGGCTACTGTGATTGACAGGTCGCTGTTGCTGCCTTAGACGTATTCGACGTCTCTTTGTGTCACTCCTCCGCAATATGGTCACCTCCGTTCATAGGTTGCAAAAAATCGCCGAACCAACGGGAGACGTCACAATGACTTCGTCCATTTCTTATATACAGGCTATGAATCCCACTGTATTTCTTGGCCGCCTCACCTCCACCTCTGATGTCGGGTCAGAGGCTGAGCGTACCTGAACGCCTCATCTCCATCTCAGATATCGGGTCAGAGGCTGAGCGTACCTGAACGCCTCATCTCCATCTCAGATATCGGGTCAGAGGCTGAGCGTACCTGAGCGCCTCATCTCCACCTCTGATGTCGAGTCAGAGGCACTAACACATCAGTTAGAAAAGGTCGTCCTATTATTAGCGTTCAGTGTTGGTTCTAATACGTGGAAGTGCGTCCCTTTAGCACACTGCAGCTAATCCTGCAGCTCCCTAATCTGAAATCCAATTATTACGTAAAGCTTGGCCAGACACGATTTTCAGTGTGCAGGTAGTTCTCACGAATCTCTGCTTCGTTAGCTCATCTGACAGTTAAGTAACGCGACCTGAGAGAGGGACTTAACAATATGAATATGGTATCTCATTTGCAAATTGTCTGACCAATAAAATATTTTGCATGAATCAAACTGATCTGGTTTCTGAGTGAACAGAATCAGATTCAGTAATGCAGTTCTTTGGTGTTATGATCCTCTCAGGGATCTTCATTCAGGAAAAAAAGTCAATTTACAAGTAAACTTGTCTGTTGTTCTGTAATTTTGGTTGGTAGAGTGACAGGTAGAGAAATAGGGAGATTTGTAGGCAGGCAGGTAAATTGGTGCTTAGATAGCAAGTTGGTGGACCGGTTGGGAAGTTAGGCTGGCAGGTCAGTTAGAAGTTGAAGCTGTGCCTCATTAGCTAATCTGACAATTAGGTGGCATCCTGTTATTAGGTCTGAATGCAAGTTGGTAGATTGGTAGTTAGGTTAGATACATGATTATGCGACATTCTGGGCAGAGACATGAAAAAGATCCAACCACCCCTCCTACACAGGAGCAAGAGACATACATTTTATAGTTGTTTAGCCTCTTTCTGTGGTTGTTTTGTGTCTCTTTGCAGTTGTTTTGTCTCTTTGTAGTTGCTTTTAGTCTTTTTGTGGCTGTTTTGTTACTATTCCTAGTTGTTCAAGTATTGTGTAGTAGTTTTGCTTCTCTTTGAGGTTGTTTTGTATCTATTCGTAGTTGTTCAAGTATTTTGTAGTAGTTTTG
>NW_022280032.1:1138309-1139644 GCF_004355925.1 Anarrhichthys ocellatus
AGTAGTTTTGATTCTCTTTGAGGTTGTTTTGTATCTATTCGTAGTTGTTTTGGTCTTTTCATAGTCGTGAGTGTCTATGCAGCTCTTTTTCATCTTTTTGTAGTTGTTTTGTTTTTTTGTTGTCTTTTTGTAGTCATTTTATGAGTCTTTGTGGTTATTTTGAGTCTCTTCATGGTTTGTGCTCGGTAATCTCTTTGGGTGACATTATGTAGTTGAAGGCCAGGAGGGCTCGGTAATCCATCCAGGGTCAGATAGGAGGGTTAATAGATAAGTTAGTAGTTTGGTATGTAATTAAGTTGGTCAGCAGGTGAAAGTGAAATTCTTGGTGTTTCTTTCTTACAAGACAAACTCTTCTTCTTCTTCTTCTTCTTCTTCTTCTTCTTCTCTTTCTTCTCCTTCTCCTCCTCCTCCTCCTCCTCCTGCAGGTGCCTTCTTGTTCTGCTGGACTCCGTTCTTTGTCCTCCACACGATGCGAGCTCGCTGTCAGGACTGCCACGTCCCACCGGCCCTGATGAGCGTGGTGACGTGGCTCGGCTACGTCAACAGCGCTCTCAACCCCGTCATCTACACCGTCTTCAACACCGAGTTCAGGAAGTTCTTCAAAAACTTCCTGCACCGCTGCTGCTCCAAGAACGCCCACTGAGGACGTTGCTGCTGCTGCTTCATGGACGATTCTTCAGCCGCAAGAGATGCTACAGACTGTGGATACAGTGTCTGTTATCCGTGTACGTTGCCATTTTTTCCATCCTCTGTGAGGTTTTAATTTTTTCTACATGTGACAACAGCAAAGTTTGTTTGAGCTCCGTGTTTCCTGTGAAGAAGCTGCAGTCTGAGGAACAAACTGTTTCAGAGGATCAGATCACGCAGCTGACAGGGACTGATTTTATATGTTGAAATTCATCTTTTCAGAATAAAAGTTTTCACACACAAAGAAAAAGCTGGTTGTTCTGTGAAGATCTGTGTGTTTGTGGTCGGAACAAGGAACAAAAAAACATGTTTTTTTTAAAAGATCCGGTCAGTTTCAGAAACTTCAGATGTTTGGATCAGGAAGACACCTGCAGAGGGAGAAGAAGAAGAAGAGTTTGTCTGGACTCACCTTTATACTCCACTACATCTAACAGGTAAGTATTGTACTTTTTACTACATTTGTCTGACTCCTTTAGTTTCTCTTCAGATGACAGTTTTTCATCAGAATACTTCATCCACCACTTCCTCACTGAGAGGAGGAGCTTCAAAGTCACTTTACCTGAAGTTAAAGTGAAAGTGAGTCTGAGCGACAGCAGCGCTTCAGTCGAGACAAGTCTCTCTGTTTCTCTCTGAAGAAACATTCAACTG